>NC_092397.1:35481385-35671385 GCF_030028105.1 Mobula birostris
TGACTAAATGTACAACACTCTGCAGCAGCTTCTTTCGGTCCTGTGCAGTAGCCCTCCATACCAGACTGTGAAACAGCCTGTCAGAATCCTCTCCACGGTACATCAAGTGAAGTTTTTGAGTGTATTTGTGGACATAAGAAATCTTTTCAAACTCTAATGAAGTATAGCTGTTATCTTGCCTTCTTTATAACTGTATCGATATGTTGGAACCAGGTTAGATACTCAGATATCTTGACACCCAGAAACTTGAAACTGCTCATTCTTTGCACTTCTCATCCCTCTATGAGGATTGGTATGTGTTCCTTCGTCTTATCTTTCCTGAAGTCCACAATCATCTCTTTCGTCTTACTGACGTTGAGTGCCAGGTTGTTGCTGCAACACCACTCCACTAGTTGGCATAACTCACTCCTGTACGCTCTCTCGTCACCTCCTGCAATTCTATCAACAATGATTGTATTATCAGCAAGTTTATAGATGGGTACATAGAGGGTAGAACAATGGGCTAAGCACAAACCCTTGAGGTGCACCAGCGCTGATCGTCAGCAAGGAGGAAATGCTATCACCAATCTGCACAGATTGTGGTCTTCCGCTTAGGAAGTCCAGGCTCCAATAGCAGAGGGAGGTACAAAGGCGCAGGTTCAGGTACTTCTCAATCAGCATTGTGGGAATGATGGTATTAAATGCTGAGCTATAAAGTTGTGGATGGCAATTTGTAGTAGATTGTGGAGGAATTATAGGGAGTAGTCTGGGAGCCGATGTTACTGGTTAACCGTAAAAGTATGACATGTAAGAGTGACTTACAGTCCAACTGGTCATAATTCAGGAGTTCCCTGTCCCTGTCAGTAAGGTAGAGAAGGACAGGGTCCTGAAGGAAGTTAATGTGATGAGTAATATTGTGCTTGTTTAAACATATAAGAGGTGTCATATGTAAGCTTCAGGACGATGAAATTGGGCAGGTCTTGGAGGAACATACAGGAAGCAAGGAAGAAGTCACAGTTTGAATCAGGAAAGCGCGCTGTATCAGAAATATCTGCAGTCAGGAGTGTTAATGAATAACATTTGGTCTTATGCAGACACCGAAAACAACAGTATAGTGTAGAACGGACAGGACTACTCAAGAAAAATCGTGGCAATTTATGCCTGGAGCCCCCCACTCCTACGGACTGCAGTATGTTGGGACCTGATGATATTTGCTTTTCGTCCTATTAGATTTTCTGTCGTGGTGATGACTCAGAATATACTACAGTACGACATGGGAACGGGCACTTCAGCCCGTAATACTGTGCTGAAGTAATTGAGCTACTAAGTAAAGATTCAACTCAGCTAATTTCTTTTGCCTACAGGATATCCATCTCCCTGATATCTCCGCAGATTCATGTGCCTATCTAAGAGGCTCTTATTAACCTCCATATGTTGGTCTCTACCATCTGCCTGGCAGTACGTTCCAATTATCCACCACTCCATGTGTGTGACAACAAAACCTCCTCTGAACTTCGCCCTTTTGCCTTAAATTCATCCTTTTCTTAACTGGTGATTTCTGTCTGGCTAAAATGTACTTCTGGCTTATCAATGTCTTTCAGAACTATAACCTTCCATCTCATCTCCTCTCACCATGGCTCCAGGAAAAAAAAAAAAACTGCACAAGTTTGTCCAGCTGTCCACATAGAATTGGCTTAGTATTCTGGTGAGCATCCTTATAAACCTCATCTGCGCACCCCAAAACAAGTGTCTCTCAATCCAAATTTGGGCATGTCAGAACTGGGTGACAACAAGGACAACAAATTGTGTGAATAAACAAAAAAGCAAAATAAATGATAATAAATATGAAATAGATATCGGAAGCATGAGTTGTGTTGCCCCTGAATATATGTTCATTGTTGGTTGTGTGAAATTATCCCCTCTACTTGAAAACCCTGTTCGTTGAGGGATAATATCTATTCATGAATCTGGTGCTGTGGGACCTGAGACTCCTGTAACGCCTTCCCGATGGCAGGATCGAGAAGCAAGCATCATCTGGATACTGGGGTCCTTGATGATGGGTGCTGCTTTTCTGTGAAAACGCTCCTTGCAGATGTGCTCAGCGGCGGGGAGGGCTTTACTTGTGATATGTTGGCTGCATCCACAGCTTTTCATTTCCTATTCCTTTCATGTCATTGGTGCTTCCATATCAGACCGAGATGTATCCAGTCAGGAGATTCTCCATTATACACCTATAAATGTTTGTCTAAGTTTTAGACAACATATTAAATCTGCTCCTCTTTTGCTATTGCATCTTTCCAATAGCCTGTCTACATTTCTCTTCATCTTTCCCCTGTTGGCATTTTGAAAATAGTTGGAAATTGAAACACGTAACATCTCAAGATACTACTTAATCAATTCTACGTTACTTGCTGAAAGATGCCCACTGGGAGGAAGGGGGTAGGCAGAGTCCATGAATTGCAGTCCATTATTAGGGTTGTACAGGCCCCTGTCCTTGAATTGCTGGGATTGAACTAGAGTTTAACGGCGGAGTGCAGGGTGTGTAGATGTCTGTGTGCTCCCTGCACAGTGCTGTGAATTTTATAGGTCTGTATCGTGGATGTGATTGTCTAGATATTGTGAAATTATTTGTCCCTGTAGTCCACCACTGATTGTTCATGGACAGTCTCATATGCAGGACATGTTTATACCAGCAATTCAGCCTGGCCACCCTCACCATGTTGAGTTGCAGCAGTCTGTGTTCCTGCAGTACATTTTTTTGGTTTCTACTTGTCCGCCTCCCTGCTGTGCAGTGCCGGAGCTAAAGCGGGCACCGCAGTGCCGGAGCTAAAGCGGGCAGTGTCCATGCAGTGCAGAACTGGTTTGAGCAGGTCAGTGTTCGTGCAGTTTTGCAGGTGACTGCTGTACACAACGGGATGAGTGTGGTCTGCGTTCGGCTGTGAACTTACAATTCAATCTGGGGATTTCCATGTCTTTATCTGCAGAGCAAATGGGCTAATGTTTGAAATCTGTGGCATCAGAGAGCAGAGTTGGATTGTTATGATGTCTATTCTTCTATTCTGCCCTTCTTTGGATCAATAGTAATATATTTTCATAAATCATTGTCCTTGTATTAGAGTCGTGTACTGCTCTGTACTCTCACTGACCAGTGTTGTGCTCTGGCAGCTCAGTGAGCTTGGAATGGAGTACCAGTGTTTTTACAGAAGTGTCTCATTATTACAGAAAAAAAAATACCCTGTACACCTAGGTAAATTTGTCATGGTGGGGCGCTGGGAGCGGAGCCAATTGCAAGACCAAGACACCGAAATACTAGGAACTGGACATGGCTAGAGACTAGAGTTAGCGACGTGACTGGATGCAGGACCAGCAGAAGGAACTTCAATCTAGGAGCCTGGGCTTGGACTCCGAGCTAGAGTCTGGACAAGGACCCACAACCTGGGTCCTGATTCGGGCTCGGACTCCGGAACAAGTCGAGGACATGACGTGGCTACAGGACTGGACATGACCTGGGCTTCTTCGAGGCTTGGGTATAGACTCCGTGCCAGAGTTTAGGAAAGCACCCAGAACCTTGGACTTGCCTCGGGCTCGGACTACAGAAATAGGTGAGGACAGGACGTGTCTACAGGACAAGTACTAGCAACAGGACTGGACGTGAGACTACTGGACACTTGGACAGGACAAATGAAACCCCAGGACAGGACGAGGGAACCCCAGCACCGGGTTGGACAAGATTCTTCTGGGCTGGGCGAGACACATGGACAAAATGTGAACACAAAGCCGAGGCTTGAACAGGACAAGATTCTTGGACATGGCTAGAACTGGACGAGACCCCGAAGCCATAACATGGTCGAGGAAGAGACAGGAACGCAGAGCTTTGGTCAAGGGAGAGACAGGAACATGGGACAGAGAACCAGGACCCCACTTTGGAAACAGGACGTAGGGCCGGGACTCATACACAGAAAACAGAATAGAACAAGACGGTTCCTAACACTAGGTAGCGGCAAGCAGACAGACGTACCTAGTGAAGGCGTGGCACAGAGACAGTTCAAAACAATGATAGACAGTTCCTTATCTTGCTCAGGCGTTTCAATTTGATAGTGGTGCAGGCGAGGGTTACAGGCGAGGCAGGGCTTCCGACGAGGCAAGGCGAGGCAAGGCTTCAGACGGGGCATAGAAGGAGGGGAAACAGCAAGGATTCAGACAGGGTGTGAGGACAGCAACAATCCAGCAGTCAGAGGCTAAATCCTGAAGCTATTTATGAGGCCAGCCAAACGAGAATCAGCTGTCTCAACAGAATCTGGGGAATACCAGAAAAGGAACCTGAACCGGACCGTGAACCAGAATGAGGATTTCACGGACCGGACCATGACAAAATCAGCTGTTTCCTGGAGACCAGTCTGAGTGTGTCAGATCATTACTGGACACAGGATCATAGGGGGATGTACTAGAATATTCAACCCATCATTTCTAGGGTCTCCAGGAGGGGATGTTGCCTCCCTGGTGCAAAGTTCAGGGATGTCTCTGAGCTGCTGCAGGACATTCTGGAGTGGGAAGGTGAACAGCCAGTGGTCGCGGTGCACATAGGTACCAACGATATAGATGAAAAACGGGATGAGGTCGTACAAGGTGAATTTAGGGAGTTAGGAGATAAACTAAAAAGTAGGGCCACATAGGTAATAATATCTGGATTACTACCAGTGCCACGTGAGAGTCAGAGTAGAAATAGGAGGATATTTCAGATGAATATGTGGCTTGAAAATGGTGCAAGGGGAAGGGATTCAAATTCCTGGGGCACTGGAACCAGTTCCGGAGGAAGTGAGGCCGGTACAAGCAGGACGGTATACATCTGGGCTGGACTGCAACCAATGTCCCAGGGGAAGAGTTTGCTACTGTTGTTCAGGAGGGTTTAAACTAATGTGGCAGGGGGATAGGAACAAGTGCAGAGAGCAAAGGGGTGTAAAATGAGGGTAGAAGCAAAAAGTAGTAAGGTGAAAAGTAAAAGTGGCAGGCCGGCAAATCCAGGGCAAAAATCAAAAAGGAGCACTTTTCAACATAATTGTACAAGGGCTAAGAGTGTTGTAAAAGCAAGCCTGAAGGCTTTGTGTGTCAATGCAAGGAGCATTCGTAACAAGGTGGATGAATTAAAAGTGCAGATTGTTATTAATGAATATGATATAGTTGGGATCACAGAGACATGGCTCCAGGGTGACAAAGGATGGGAGCTCAACATACAGGGATATTCAATATCCCGAGGCATAGACATGAAAGAAAAGAAGGTGGGGTGACATTGCTGATTAGAGAGGAGATTAACGCAATAGAAAGGAAGGGCATAAGCCGGGAGGATGTGGAATCGATATGGATAGAGCTGCGTAACACTAAGAGGCAGAAAGCGCTGGTGGGAGTTGTGTACAGGTCAACTAACAGTAGTAGTGAGGTTGGGGATGGCAAACAGGAAATTAGAAATGTGTGCAATTAAGGAACAGCAGTTATAATGGGTGTCTTCAATCTACATATAGATTGGGTGAACCATATTGGTAAGGGTGCTAAGGAAGAGGATTTCTTGGAAAGTATGCGGGACATTTTACTGAACCAACATGTCGAGGAACCAACTAGAGAACAGGCCATTCTAGACTGGGTATTGAGCAATGAGGAAGGGTTAGTTCGCAATTTTGTCATGCGAGGCCCCTTTGGAAAGAGTGACCATAGTATGGTGGAATTCTTCATTAAGCTGGAGAGTGATATAGTTAATTCAGTAACAAAGGTTCTGAACTTAACGAAGGGTAACCTTGAAGGTATGAGTCGTGAATTAGCTAGGATAGACTGGCAAATGATACTTAAAGGATTGACGGTGCATATGCAATGGCAAGCATTTAAAGATCGCATGGATGAACTGCAATAATTGTTCAAAATAAACCAGATAAGGTAGTGCACCCGTGGCAGATAAGGGAAATTAGGGATAGTATCAATTCCAAAGAAGAAACATACAAATTAGCCAGAAAAAGCGGTACACGTGAGGACTGGGAGAAATTCAGAGTCCAGCAGAGGAGGAAAAAGGGCTTAATTAGGAAAGGGAAAAAAGATCATGAGAAAAAGCAGGCAGGTAACATAAAAACTGACTGTAAAAGGTTTTATGGATATGTGAAAAGAGAAAGATTGGTTAACACAAATATAGATCCATTACAGTCAGAAACAGGTGAATTGATCATGCGGAACAAGGACATGGCAGACCAGTTGAATAACTACTTTGGTTCTGTCTTCACTTAGGAGGACATAAGCTTCACTTGCAGCTCTGTGAGAAATATAGGGATAGAGAAAGAGAGACACAATGTAGAGTAACTGAGAGAGAGGGCGCGAGAGTGAGCGCGAAGGAAAGCGAGGAAAGCAGACATTCCGCTCGAGGAGATGGGTGGGAGGAAGGGACACAGAGAGAGAGATAGTGAGGGCGAATGAAAAGGAGTGAGCGCGAGAAGGAGACATCTCGAAAGCTGAGGGCGCGAAGGATAGTGGGCGAATGAGACATCGCGAGTAAGGGGGTGCAAGGGAAAGCGCACGAGTGACAGGGCGTGAGCGAGGCTGAGCGTGAGAAGGAGTCATCGCGAGGGGGAGAGAGGTGATGAGACAGTGCGATGGAGAGAGGGAGAGACAGAGAAGGAGAAGGGAAGGGACAGAACAGGCTACATAACATTGTCCGATCTGTTTCCCTCGAACACTGAGATCAGCTTGTGTGTGTGGTGGATGATCAGAATTATTTTGGCTCATGTATTGCTACTATTGTAGATATCTGTGTTCCTTTCTGTACTAAAACCGTGTGAGATCTAATAAAGTGTTTTTTTTAAACACGTGTGCAGTCTCCTTTGTTTGCGAACGCATAGGTAAATAACCAGATCTGAATCAAAAATGAATACTGAATGAATTTTAAAACAATTTTCCTTACTAAAAGGCTATTAGATAAGTTCGGAATTTACAGGAAATAGCAGGATATGAATCACATGCAGCAAGCTTGTTAGCCGGGATATACAGACAGGAATATGTGTGTAAATGAGTGAGACTGCAGGAAAGTGCGTTACCTCCATCATGCTATGACGAAGGATGTCTCTGAGAAGGTACAGACCATTCTGAAAGGGTAGGATGAGCAGCCAGATGTCATGGTCCTTATTAGAACTAACAACAGAGAGACAAGTTCCTGCAAAGAAAAGTTAGGTAGGTGAGCAGTAAGTTAAAAAATAAAAACTCTGGGGTGATGATTTCAGGATTACCTTAGACGCCACATGCCCGCGACTTACGGGATCTTATGCTGGTGCACTGAAATGTGGGGCTAACAATATTGAACGGGAGGGCAGGCATCAGGAACACCCACCATTGGGGTCTCCGGTATGGGGAGGATGGATTACACTGAAGGGTAAATCATATTCTTACAGGGAATCTTTCTGGAGCCAGCCTGATGATTACTATCAAGTGGCATCTGGAGGATACGTTGGTATCTAGAGCTACAGGTCAGTAGGTTACATTGGTGGAAGGTAGTGGTGAGGTCAAAGAAAACCTCAAGGAAATCAAAAATGGGGTCACCTTAATGTGGACAGTGGCACCGAATGGTAAAAGTGAGTTCATTTCAGTGTAGGGTGTAAAACAGCTAAGGCAGACGTAGCTAGATCCTGCATTTATACATGGCACAGTGAATCATCCATTACAGAGATCTGGTTGGAAGAAGGTCAGGACTGGTATATAAATATTCCAGGATTTAGATGATTCAGAGAGTCCATGAGGGAGCTAAAAGAGGTTGGGGAGCTGCACTGTTGATGAGGCAGAATGTCACAAGCTCGAGTTCATCCCGGAAGCTCAACCAGTTAGACAATGTGGAGGGACTCAGCAATAAGAAAAGTGTAAGACAGTAAGCCTTATAATACCCAGTAACAGAGTGAAACAGATATGTCAGCAGGTTATTGACTGATGTAAAACAATAGAATACACTAGGTGGTGAATCATCTCCAGAATGACTTGCACTTCCTCACCACCTGAGGCTTGGATGAGGCACTATTTGTTAGGTGTATTCATGAAGGTTTCCAGAAACAGCATGTAGATGGTCCACCAGTGAGGGGACATACTTGAGTTGTTATTCGGAAATGAGCTGAGCGAGATAAGTCTGAGCCCGCAGGTGGACGAATCAGAATCAGGTTTATTATCAACGGCATGTGACGTGAAATTTGTTAATTAATAGCAGCAGTTTAATGCAAAACATAGTATAGAACAAGAGAAGGAATGATAAATCAATCTATAAATAAATAATAAGGTAAATAACAGTGTACATATGTTGAATAGATTAGAAATTGTGCAAAAAATGTAAATACCATCTATTAAAACAAGTCAGATAGTGCCCAGGGGTTCAATATCAATTTAGGAATTGGATGGCAGAGGAGAAGAAGTTATTATTGTCATACGGTGGTGGTTGGAACGGACACAGACACTGAAGTACTAGGGACAGTACCAGGATACAGGGTGAGGGCTAGGACATGGTCATGAAAACCGGGAACCCAGAACAGGACTGGACAAGAAATCTCCGGGCCAGGCTTGCACGCCGATCTAGAGACTGGACAAGGACCCAGTACCTGGGTCTTGCCTCTGGCTCTGAACCCGCAACTAGGCAAGGACAACGCTTGGCTGGCAGGCAGGACGAGGCTGGAATCTTCAGACTTGTGGCGAGGCTGTAGACCAGAGACTTGAGGCGAGGCTTGAGACTAGAGGTTTGAGGCTTGGGGTCTTGAAATTCGGCTTGGGGCGAGGCTCGAGGCTTGGGATCTTGAAGCTCCTCCTGGGCAGGGCGCGTATGCCTGTGCAGGGCGCGGCTCACCTGGTCAGGACGCGGTTCTCCACCCGACGCAGGCAAGGGACAGGAAGGGAGAGAACCAACCGCAGGGTAACGGCAAACTGGCCTGACTTACCCGACGGTGGGCAAGGGACAGAAAGAGACAGAAACCACCTCAGGATAACGGCATTCTGGCCTGACATATCCGACGGCGGCAAGGGACAGGGAGGGGCAGAACCCACCTCAGGGTAACGGCAATCTGGCCTGGCTAACCCGACAGAGGCAAGGGGCAGGAAGGGACAGGACCCACCGCAGAATAACGGCAATCTGGCCTGGCTTACCCGACGGAGGCTATTGACAGGAAGGGAGCTAGGTTCAGGGTGGCTCCAAGACAAGACTTCAGGCGAGACGAGGCGAGAGTTACCAGCAAGACATGGCAAGGCTTCAGGTAATGAAGAGCGAAACAAGAACTTCAGGCGAGACGAGAGTTACCGGAAGGACAAGACAAGGTTGCAAGCAATGCAAGGCGAGACAAGAACTTCAGGCGAGGCGACAGTTACCGGCAAGACAAGGCAAGACTTCAGGCGAGGATACAGAAGGCAGGGGCAGGGATACAAGGAGTAAGGACAACAATAATCGGTCTCTGGAGGTATTTATGCAGCCAGCCCCGACGAGAATCAGCTGCCTCAAATAGTGCTAAACAGGAGGCGAAACAGCGTAGACAGGAAAACCTAGAACAGGGGTCGATGGACCGGACCGTAAACCGGAATGCGGCCTTCACGGACCGGCCCATGACAATTTTGGAATCACTGAGTGTGTGCCTTCAGGTTTCTGTATCTCCGACGTGATGTTAACAGTGAGAAAGGGGCATGCCTTGGGTGCTGAAGGATCTTAATAATGGATGCTGCCTTTCTGAGACATTGCTCCTTGGGTACGTTGTAGGCTTGTTCCTAAGATGGAGCTGACTAAATGTACAACCCTCTGCAGCTCCTTTCGGTCCTGTGCAGTAGCCCTCCATACCAGACAGTCAAGCAGCCTGTCAAAATGCTGTTCACGGTACATCAACTGATGTTTTTGAGTGTATTTGTGGACATACCAAATCTCTTCAAGGTCTAATGAAGCATAGCTGCTATCTTGCCCTCTTTATAACGGTATCGATATGTTTGAACCAGGTTAGATACTCAAAGATCTTGACACTCAGAAACTTCAACCTGCTCACTCTTTCCACTTCTGATCCCTCTATGAGGATTGGTATGCGTTCCTTCGTCTTACCTTTCCTGAACTCCACAATCATCTCTTTCGTCTTACTGACATTGAGTGCCAGGTTGTTGCTGTAACACCACTCCAGCAGTTGGCATATCTCACTCCTGTACGCTCTCTCGTCACCACCTGCAATTCTATCAACAATGATTGTATTATCAGCAAATTTATAGATGGGTACATATAGAGTTGAACAATGGGCTAAGCACACACCCTTGAGTTGCACCAGCGCTGATCGTCAGCAAGGAGGAGACGTTATCACCAATCTGCACAGATTGTTGTCGTCCGGTTAGGAATTCCAGGCTCCAGTTGCAAAGGGAGGTACAGAGGCGCAGGTTCTGCTACTTCTCAGTCAGCATTGTGGGAGTGATGATATGAAATGCTGAGCTATGATTTTTGGAAGGCGAATTGCAGCAGAATTGTGCTGGAATTATAGAGAGCAGTCTGGCAGCCGATGTTACTGGGTAACCGTAACAGTCTGACATGTGAGAGTGACTTACAGTCCAGCTGGTCAGAATTCAGGAGTTCCCTGTCCATGTCAGTAAGGTAGAGAAGCACAGGGTCGTGAAGGAATTTAATGTGATGAGAAATATTGTATTTGTTTAAACATGTGAGAAGTGTCATATATGTAAGTTTTAGGAAGATGAAAGTGGGAGACTTCCGGTGGTGCCCATGGAGTGAGATGGTGTTCTAAATCCGCACCATCACCTCTGATCGTTATCCTATGCTCAGCTATATTTAAGCTCACTTGTAAGGCACCGACCTTTCCAATACCTTGTAGCTGATTGCCAGTACATATTTGGATGTTTTTAACGTCCGGTATGCCTAAGAACGGGGAAAACGGCAAACCTCCTGTAAACCGAAAGCTACCGACTCCCCTCCGGTTGAATCGGCGGTAACTATGCAAGCTATATCGGATTGGATCCGTGCGGAGATATCATCTAAACTGAGAGAATCATCGATGAAATCGATAAGATGAAAACAACTATCAAGGAACACCAGACTGCTATATCTCATCTCCAAGTTCATACGCAACAGAATGAACTCAAAATGGGGAAAAAATGAAGAAACAATTACTACAATGAAGAAAATACTTGAATTCCCTACTTTTAAAAATTCTGATTTAGAATGCAGAATGCGTCGTCAGAATATAAGAATTATTGGACTCAGAGAATCCGCCGAATCTGAGGACCCTATTCAGTTTTTCTCTTAAATTTTAAAAGATTCATTTCCCACCGTGTTTCCTGATCAACCACCACTATTGGATAGGGCTCACAGAGTCCCATTATATTTGTCTAAGTCAAACAAACCTCGGCATGTTATTTTACGATTTTATTATTTTAAAAATTTTCAAAAATGTTGCTTCGTTTTGCTCGACCTAAAGGCTACATTGATTTCTCTGATCTCCGTTTTCGATTGGTGGAGGATTTTAGCAAACAGGTTCGCGACCAACGTGTTCGGTACAGATCTGTGATGGCGGAATTCTGCAAGATGAATTTAAAACCTGTGCTGCTCTATCCTGCACGTTTCAGGATCTGATTGTCTGAATGGTCTTCACGTTACTTCGACTCTGTGTCGGAAGCCCAGAGCTACCTGGATCAACCTCCGCCTTCAACATCCTAATCGCACTATTAAATCATCAGTACCTGATTGGAGGCTGTTAATCTGTTGGGTTTTAATTTCTTATTTTGCACAATCTGAGGGCAGAAATGTTTTTTTTCGTTTAATCAGTATGGTTGTCAAATTCTTTTTTTTTTTAACTGCGTCATTCCTTCTTCTTCCCTGGGGATTCTGGGTGGCCATTCCCATATCATCAGTATTCGCACTTACCTGGAGGCCTTAAACTTCGTAACTATTTTTTTCTAGTTTTTTCTAGTCTATGCAGTTATTGTTTTCTCCTTTCCTAATTATACGGTTTGACATGTTAACTGTTATATATATATTCGCTTTGTATTATGTCGTTTTTGTTTTAATCGGAGTACTTGATTTTTTCACTCTTCTACAATTTTAGCTGATCTTTTTGTATATACATTTTTTTGTTGAGCGTCTATGGGAAGTCACAGCGGTAGATTTAGTGCTTGCTTCTATCTGGCTAGTCTATCTTAGATTTAGCTTTGGGCTTTTGAGGTGGGGGTGATGGGGGCGGTCTTCACTTATTAGTTTTTTTTTCGTGGGCTACGCATATATTACTGAAGTATTTTTCGCGTCCTCTTTCCCGGTATCTCACGTTTACTCTGTTCCATTTTCGGGTTCGTGCGTTGAACCTATTGTCAATCCTCCCTTTATTTGAGTATTGACTTTAGTGGTTATGTATTCTACAATTAATTTTGACTCTTGGAATACTGATGGTCCTAATCATCCAATTAAATGGCGGGGGGAAGCCTTCAATGTTTTCTGGAGACTTAAAGCACATATTCTATTTTTACAAGAGACCCATGTGCGGAGCAGGGACTGATTACGTTTTTTTTTCAAGTTCTGGAAAGATAAAAATGTCGTTCGAATTCCAATGCTAAAATTAGAGGAGTTTCTATCATAATAGGTTCCTCAATTACATTTATGGAACAGGATATTATCTCTGATCCGAATGGTAGATTTTTTTACTGTTTAGTGGTGTATTTTTTAATAAAAAGGTAGTTCTGGTTAACGTTTATACTCCAAATTCGGACTGTCCAGAATCTTATAAATCGTTATTTAATTTGTTCCCGAATTTAACTGAGTTTTCACTAACCTGGGGCGGAGATCTTAATACCTGTTTATCTCCATTATTGGACCGTTCGGCCCCAATACAGACAGTACCCAATAAATTCGCAACCTTGATTAATTCATTTCTCTCAGAGTCTGGGTCGACGAATATTTGGCGGTTTTTGCACCCTCAGGAAAAAGACTTCTCTTTTGTTTCACATGGTCAGTACTCTTCCTCAAGGATTGATTTTTTTTTGTTTGTTTTTTATTGACTCTCGCCTTATTTCTTCTGTGGTTAAATGTGAATATGACTCTATAACCATTTCGGATGGTTGACCTTTTTTTTCTACAATTAACAGTACAGAGGATATTTCCATGAACAGCCTTTGGGATACTTTTAAAGCTTATATTCGTGGCCAGATCATTTCGTACTCTGCTGCTTTGAGGAAAAAGTTGAAGAAGGAAGAATTGGTTCTTGTGGACAAGATTTGGGAAATAGATAAGAAATATTCTACAGCTCCATTTGAGAAGCTGTATAAACAACGAACTGAACTTCAAATGGAATACACTTTATTACTTTCATTCCCTATTGCAAATCAATTAATGAAGACAAGAAGCGAATTTTATATACATAGTGACAAAGTTGTTAAACTGTTGGCTAATCAGTTGAAGACTAACTCCATTAAATTTCAAACTAGGCAAGGGCGAGACTTGGCTGGCAGGCAGGACAAGACTGGAATCTTCAGACTTGTGGCGAGGCTGTAGACCAGAGACTTGAGGCGAGGCTTGAGACTAGAGGCTTGAGGCTTGGGGTCTTGAAGATTGGCTTGGGGTCTTGAAATTCGGCTTGGGGCGAGGCTCGAGGCTTGGGATCGTGAAGCTCCTCCTGGGCAGGGCGCGTACGCCTGTGCAGGGCGCGGCTCACCTGGGCAGGACGCGGATCTCCACCCGACGCAGGCGAGGGACAGGAAGGGAGAGAACCAACCGCAGGGTAACGGAAAACTGGCCTGACTTACCCGACGGTGGGCAAGGGACAGAAAGAGACAGAAACCACCGCAGGGTAACGGCAATCTGGCCTGACATATCCGACGGCGGCAAGGGACAGGAAGGGGCAGAACCCACCTCAGGGTAACGGCAATCTGGCCTGGCTAACCCGACAGAGGCAAGGGGTAGGAAGGGACAGGGCCCACCGCAGAATAACGGCAATCTAGCCTGGCTTACCCGACGGAGGCTAGTGACAGGAAGGGAGCTAGGTTCAGGGTGTCTCCAAGAAAAGACTTCAGGCGAGACGAGGCGAGAGTTACCAGCAAGATATGGCAAGGCTTCAGATAATGAAGGGTGAAACAAGAACTTCAGGCGAGACGAGAGTTATCGGCAGGACAAGACAAGGTTGCAGGCAACGCAAGGCGAGACAAGAACTTCAGGCGAGACGACAGTTACCGGCAAGACAAGGCAAGACTTCAGGCGAGGAAACAGAAGGCAGGGACAGGGATACAAGGAGTAAGGACAAGAACAATTCAGCAGCCACGCTCCAGGCTCTGGAAGTATTTATGCAGCCAGGCCCCACGAGAATCAGCTGCCTCAATTAGTGCTAAACAGTAGGAGAAACAGCGTAGATAGGAAAACTTAGAACAGGGGTCGATGAACCGGACCGTAAACCGGAATGCGGCCTTCACGGACCGGACCATGACAATTTTGGAATCACTGAGTGCGTGCCTTCAGGTTTCTGTATCTCCGACGTGATGGTAACAGTGAGAAAGGGGCATGCCTTGGGTGCTGAAGGATCTTAATAATGGATGCTGCCTTTCTGAGACACTGCTCCTTGGGTACTTGTAGGCTTGTTCCTAAGATGGAGCTGACTACATGTACAACCCTCTGCAGCTTCTTTCGGTCCTGTGCAGTAGCCCTCCATGCCAGAGAGTCAAGCAGCCTGTCAGAATGCTGTTCACGGGACATCAACTGATGTTTTTGAGTGTATTTGTGGACATACCAAATCTCTTCAAGGTCTAATGAAGCATAGCTGCTATCTTGCCCTCTTTATAACGGTATCGATATGTTTGAACCAGGTTAGATACTCAAAGATCTTGACACTCAGAAACTTCAACCTGCTCACTCTTTCCACTTCTGATCCCTCTATGAGGATTGGTATGCGTTCCTTCGTCTTACCTTTCCTGAACTCCACAATCATCTCTTTCGTCTTACTGACGTTGAGTGCCAGGTTGTTGCTGTAACACCACTCCAGCAGTTGGCATATCTCACTCCTGTACGCTCTCTCGTCACCACCTGCAATTCTATCAACAATGATTGTATTATCAGCAAATTTATAGATGGGTACATATAGAGTTGAACAATGGGCTAAGCACACACCCTTGAGTTGCACCAGCGCTGATCGTCAGCAAGGAGGAGACGTTATCACCAATCTGCACAGATTGTTGTCGTCCGGTTAGGAATTCCAGGCTCCAGTTGCAAAGGGAGGCACAGAGGCGCAGGTTCTGCTACTTCTCAGTCAGCATTGTGGGAGTGATGATATGAAGTGCTGACCTATGATTTTTGGAAGGCGAATTGCAGCAGAATTGTGCTGGAATTATAGATAGCAGTCTGGCAGCCGATGTTACTGGGTAACCGTAACAGTCTGACATGTGAGAGTGACTTACAGTCCAGCTGGTCAGAATTCAGGAGTTCCCTGTCCATGTCAGTAAGTTAGAGAAGGACAGGGTCGTGAAGGAATTTAATGTGATGAGAAATATTGTATTTGTTTAAACATGTAAGCGGTGTCCTATGTAAGCTTCAGGAAGATGAAATTGGGAGACTTCCGGTGGTGCCCATGGAGTGAGATGGTGTTCTAGATCCGCACCATCACCTCTGATCGTTATCCTATGCTCAGCTATATTTAAGCTCACTTGTAAGGCACCGACCTTTCCAATACCTTGCAGCTGATTGCCAGTACATATTTGGATGTTTTTAACGTCCGGTATGTCTAAGAACGGGGAAAACGGCAAACCTCCTGTAAACCGAAAGCTACCGACTCCCCTCCGGTTGAATCGGCGGTAACTATGCAAGCTATATCGGATTGGATCCGTGCGGAGATATCATCTAAACTGAGAGAATCATCGATGAAATCGATAAGATGAAAACAACTATCACGGAACATCAGACTGCTATATCTCATCTCCAAGTTCATACGCAACAGAATGAACTCAAAATGGGGAAAAAATGAAGAAACAATTACTACAATGAAGAAAATACTTGAATTCCCTACTTTTAAAAATTCTGATTTAGAATGCAGAATGCGTCGTCAGAATATAAGAATTATTGGACTCAGAGAATCCGCCGAATCTGAGGACCCTATTCAGTTTTTCTCTTAAATTTTAAAAGATTCATTTCCCACCGTGTTTCCTGATCAACCACCACTATTGGATAGGGCTCACAGAGTCCCATTATATTTGTCTAAGTCAAACAAACCTCGGCATGTTATTTTACGATTTTATTATTTTAAAAATTTTCAAAAATGTTGCTTCGTTTTGCTCGACCTAAAGGCTACATTGATTTCTCTGATCTCCTTTTTCGATTGGTGGAGGATTTTAGCAAACAGGTTCGCGACCAACGTGTTCGGTACAGATCTGTGATGGCGGAATTCTACAAGATGGATTTAAAACCTGTGCTGCTCTATCCTGCACGTTTCAGGATCTGATTGTCTGAATGGTCTTCACGTTATTTCGACTCTGTGTCGGAAGCCCAGAGCTACCTGGATCAACCTCCGCCTTCAACATCCTAATCGCACTATTAAATCATCAGTACCTGATTGGAGGCTGTTAATCTGTTGGGTTTTAATTTCTTATTTTGCACAATCTGAGTGCAGAAATGTTTTTTTTCGTTTAATCAGTATGGTTGTCAAATTCTTTTTTTTTTAACTGCGTCATTCCTTCTTCTTCCCTGGGGATTCTGGGTGGCCATTCCCATATCATCAGTATTCGCACTTACCTGGAGGCCTTAAACTTCGTAACTATTTTTTTCTAGTTTTTTCTAGTCTATGCAGTTATTTTTTTCTCCTTTCCTAATTATACGGTTTGACATGTTAACTGTTATATATATATTCGCTTTGTATTATGTCGTTTTTGTTTTAATCGGAGTACTTGATTTTTTCACTCTTCTACAATTTTAGCTGATCTTTTTGTATATACATTTTTTTGTTGAGCGTCTATGGGAAGTCACAGCGGTAGATTTAGTGCTTGCTTCTATCTGGCTAGTCTATCTTAGATTTAGCTTTGGGCTTTTGAGGTGGGGGTGATGGGGGCGGTCTTCACTTATTAGTTTTTTTTTCGTGGGCTACGCATATATTACTGAAGTATTTTTCGCGTCCTCTTTCCCGGTGTCTCACGTTTACTCTGTTCCATTTTCGGGTTCGTGGGTTGAACCTATTGTCAATCCTCCCTTTATTTGAGTATTGACTTTAGGGGTTATGTATTCTACAATTAATTTTGACTCTTGGAATACTGATGGTCCTAATCATCCAATTAAAAGGGGGAAAAAAGCCTTCAATGTTTTCTGGAGACTTAAAGTACATATTCTATTTTTACAAGAGACCCATGTGCGGAGCAGGGACTGATTACGTTTTTTTTTCAAGTTCTGGAAAGATAAAAATGTCGTTCGAATTCCAATGCTAAAATTAGAGTTTCTATCATAATAGGTCCCTCAATTACACTTGTGCAACAGGATATTATCTCTGATCCGAATGATAGATTTTTTTACTGTTTAGTGTTTTATTCTTTAATAAAAAGGTAGTTCTGGTTAACGTTTATACTCCAAATTCGGACTGTTCAGAATTTTATAAATCGTTATTTAATTTGTTCCCGAATTTAACTGAGTTTTCACTAACCTGGGGCGGAGATCTTAATACCTGTTTATCTCCATTATTGGACCTTTCGGTCCCTATACAGACAGTACCCAATAAATTCGCAACCTTGATTAATTCATTTCTCTCAGAGTCTGGGTCGACGAATATTTGGCGGTTTTTGCACCCCCAGGAAAAAGACTTCTCTTTTGTTTCACATGGTCAGGACTCTTCCTCAAGGATTGATTTTTTTTTTTTTTTATTGACTCTCGTCTTATTTCTTCTGTGGTTAAATGTGAATATGACTCTATAACCATTTCGGATGGTTGACCTTTTTTTTTTTTACAATTAACAGTACAGAGGATATTTCCATGAACAGCCTTTGGGATACTTTTAAAGCTTATATTCGTGGCCAGATCATTCCGTACTCTGCTGCTTTGAGGAAAAGGTTGAAGAAGGAAGAATTGGTTCTTGTGGACAAGATTAGGGAAATAGATAAGAAATATGCTACAGCTCCATTTGAGAAGCTGTATAAACAACGAACTGAACTTCAAATGGAATACACTTTATTACTTTCGTTCCCTATTGCAAATCAATTAATGAAGACAAGAAGCGAATTTTATATGCATAGCGACAAAGTTGTTAAACTGTTGGCTAATCAGTTGAAGACTAACTCCATTAAATTTCAAATTAATCAGATTTATAATCAAAAAGACCAACTGACGTTTGATCAAGCTGAGATTAATCATTTTTTTTTAAATTTTTATTCTTCTTTATATCAATCAGAATCTCCAGGAGATTCTGAACATATGTGTGACTTTTTAGATAACCTTAACTTCCCGAAGATTACACACGATATATCTTCTATGTTAGAAACTTCGTTACACTATTGATAGGATTAAGAATATTATTTTTTTTCTGTGAACTCGGGGAAAGCTTCTGGCCCTGAAGGGCTTACCGTGGAATGTTATAAATCTTTTGCATCCTCATTAGTCACCTGATTATTTAGGGTTCTGGAGGCCTCATTAAAACTTGGTAAACTACCAGAATCGATCTCTTTAATATTAAAGAATGAGAAAGACGCCGCTCAACGTGCATCTTATAGACTAATATCCTTGTTACATGTTGACTCTGAGATTTTTTTTCTAAATTATTAGCAAATAGTCTAGAAAAAGCACTTCCTTATATTATTTCGGAAGACCAAACGGGTTTTATTAAGAATCGCTACTCTTTTTATAATATTCATACACTTTTAAATATTGTCTATACCCCGTCACAGAACGATCCTGAATGCGTCATTTCCCTAGACGCTGAAGAAGCCTCTGATAGGGTCGAATAGCCCTACTTATTTAAGGTGCTTGAAATGTTTAACTTTAGCCCGAAATTTATATCCTGGATCAAATTGGTATACTGTTCTCCTATGGCTTCAGTTCATACTAACACTGTAAACTCACTTTCTTTTCCTCTTTTTCGAGGTACTAGACAAGGTTGTCCTCTCAGCCCTTTATTATTTGATATAGCATTAGTACCTCTTGCAATTGCTATTCGAGAATCTCCTAACATTATTGGTATAACTTGTGGGTTAAAGTCTCATAAAGTATCACTTTATGCTGATGACTTAATTTTATAATTTTCTAATCCTCAAAAATCTATACCAGCAGCTTTAGATTTATTAGCACAATGTAGTCTTTTTTTCAGGATACAAATTAAATCTTAATAAGAGTGAACTTTTCCCTAGTAATAAGCAAGTTCCCTTATGTCAGAACCTGCCGTCTAGATTGGTTAATAATCAGTTTTCATATCTTGGAATTAAAATTACCTGTAAACTTAAGGATTTATTTAAGACTAATTTCTTACTCTTAATTGACCACATTACACAATTTTCGTTTAAAAGGTCTCCACTTTATTTAACTTTGACTGGTCGTATTAATGCTGTTAAGATGTTTATTCTGCCAAAATGTTTATATATATATATATTTCAGGCATTACCGATTTTTCTTCCAAAATCTTTTTTTGATAATGTAGACTCTAAAATCTCTTCATTTATTTGGCAAAATAAAAACCCGCGATTGGGTAGAATACATCTACAGAAAGCTAAGAGAGATGGAGGCTTGGCATTACCTACTTTAGATTTTATTATTCGGCAATTAATATTCGACACATGAAATTTTGGTTACTTAACCAAGATATACCATCCATTCCTAAATGGGTAGTTTTGGAATTATATTCTGTTCAAGGCTCTGCACTTGGCTCGATATTAGGTTCTTCTCTTCCTTCTTATTTGAAACGATATAAACAAGTTTGCAAACCGATAGTTAAACATACCTTACGCATCTGGTTTCAATTCCGAAAATTTTTCGATCTTAATCAATTTGTGCTAGCGATTCCTATTATTAGCAAAATATTTTTCTCCCCTCCTCTACGGACCGTGCCTTTCAAATTTGGAAGACTAATGGTATATAACGGTTTTTGGTCTTATTTTCGTACGGTTCCCTTATGTGTTTTGAACGGTTATCAAACAAATACAATTTACCAAGAACACATTTTTTTAGATATTTGCAAGTTAGAAATTTCCTAAATACCATACTTTCTTCCCTTCCGGCGTTACCCCCTGCAAATATTTTAGACGCTATCATTAACCTCAATCCGTGTCAGAAAGGTGTAACGGCTATTATTTATAATACCATCATGAAACTGAGGATAGCTCCATTCGATAAGATTAAGACTAACTGGGAAATGGAATTGGGCCTTACTATCTTGGCGGATGACTGGGCTGATATTTAAAAACTGGTTAATGCTTCCTTTATCTGTTCCAAACACTCCTTAATTCAATTTAAAGTTGTCCATAGAGCACACATGTCTAAAGATAAATTAGCTCGTTTTTTATTCTCATTATAACTCTCTCTGTGTTAGTTGTCATGGGGAGATAGCTTCCTTGACTCACATGTTTTGATCTTGTCCTACTCTGGAAACTTTTTGGAAAGACATTTTTAATATTATTTCAAAGGTTTTGAATAGTGATATTTCTCCCCATCCTATTACTGCTATCTTTCGATTACCTAACACTTCTAGTAATTTATCCCCCTCAGCGCGTAGAATGATTACATTTCTTACGTTAATTGCGAAAGGATGTATTCTACAACATTGGAAGGAGATTAATGCCTCAACTACGTTTTTTTTTAGTTCTCTCAAACGATACTGTGTCTAAATTTGGAAAAGAATCAAAATAATCTTTATGATACTTCAGTTAAATTTGAACAGACCTGGAGATCCTTTATTCAATATTTTCATTTAACGTAACTATTTTTTTTTCTCCCTGATCATATATACACTCCCGTCGTGGATTTTATCTGTTATTATTGGAGGTCGGGTTTGAGGACATGATTGTTTAATTTGTTTAAGTCTACATAGTTAGCCCATTGCTTTGCTTTGTAGCTTAGTTGCACGACAGTTTTTTTGTGTTGTTTTTTTAGTTTTTTTCCCCTCCTTATTGACATATATGGAAAACCAGTATACAACTATATTGCCTCGTTATTTTGTAACTAACTTACGTTGTTTGCATTTTTTATATTAATATGTTTTTGTATATCTATATTGTAACAATGTATTGGTTGCTATAGGTTTTACCTTTTGTGTACTAATTGAGTATAAAGATTTAAAAAGAAAAGGAAAATGAAATTGGGCCGGGTCTTGGAGGAACATACAGGAAGCAAGCAAGAAGTCACACTGTGAATCAGAAGAGTGTGCTGTACCAGAAATATCTTCACTCAGAAGTATCAATGTGTACAGGTTGGTCTGATGCAGACACAGAAAACAACAGTATAGTAGGGAGAGGACAGGACCACTTAAGGACAAACATGGCAGTTTATGCCTGGAGCCCCCCACTCTTATGGACTGCAGCATGTTGGGACCTGATGATATTTGATTTTGGTCCCATTAGATTTTCTCTCGTGATGATGACTCACAATATACTACAGTACGATATGGGAACAAGCACTTCAGCCCATAGTAGTGAGCTGAAGTAATTAAGATACTAAGTAAAAGTTCAATTAAGATAATTCCTTTTGCCTACGGAATATCCATATCCTGCTATCTCCGCATATTCAAGTCCCTATCTAAGAGACTCTTAACAACCTCTATATGATGGTCTCTACCAACATGCCTGGCAGTACATTCTAATTATCCACCACATCCTGTGTGTGACAACAAAACCTCCTCTGAATATTGCCCTTTTGCCTTAAATGCGTCCCTTTCATAACTGGTGATTTCTGTCTGGATAAAAGGAACATTTGCTTATCAATGTCTTTCAAATCTATAACCTTCCATTTCATCTCCTCTCACCATGGCTCCAGAGGAAAAAAAAAACTGCACAAGTTTGTCCAACCGTCCACATAGAATATGTTTTCTATTCTGGTGAGCATCTTGTAAACCTCAACTGCCACTACAAAACTAGTGTCCCTGAACCGGAATTTGGGCCGTGTCAGAACTGGGTGACAACAAGGACAACAAATTGTGTGAATAAACAGAAAACAGAATGAATGATGATATAATATGAAGTAGATATCGGGAACATGAGTTGTGTTGTCCCTGAATGTAAATTCATTGTTGGGTTGTGTGAAATTATCCCCTCTGCTTCAAAACCCCGACCACTGGGGGATAATAACTACTCCTGAACCTGGTGCTGTGGGACCTGAGGCTCCAGTAACGCCTTCTTCATGGCAGCGTCGAGAATCGAGCATCGTCTGGATAGTGTGGCACTTGATGATGGATGCTGCTTTTCTGTGAAAACGCTCTTTGCAGATGTGCTCAGCGGCGGGGAGGGCTTTACCTGTGATAGGCTGGCTACATCCACAACTTTTCATTTCCCATTACTTTCATGTCATTGGTGCTTTCATACCAGACCATGATGTATCCACTCAGGAGATTCTCCACTGTACACCTATAGAAGTGTGTCTAAGTTTTAGACAACATACTAAATCTGCTGACACTGACAGTGTATAGGCTGTAAATGCTGACAAATCGTTTCGGGATGCCAACAAATTCTGTTCCTCTAAATTTCCACACTTGAAGAATTTCAGTCAATATTGGGGAAATTGTAGTCACACACTACGCTGTTGCTGTTACATCTTTCCAATAGCCCACCTACATTTCTGTTCATCTTTCTCCTGCTGGCATTTAGAAAATAGTTGGAAATTGAAACACACAACATCTCAAAATACTGCTTTATCAATTCTACGTTACATCCTGGAAAATGTCCATTGGGAGGGAGCGGGTAGATAGAGTCCATGGACTGCAGTCCATTATGAGAGTTGTGCAGGTCTCTGTCCTTGAATTGCTGGGATAGTACTAGAGTTTAACGGTGGAGTGCCGGGTGTGTAAATTGCTGTGCTCTCACTGCACAGTGCTGAGAGTTTTATAGGTCTGTATCGTGGATGTGAAGGTCTGGATATTGTGAAGTTCTTTGTCCCTGTAGTCCACTACTGATTGTTCTTGGGCAGTCGTAAACACACGGCATGTTTATACCGGAGTTTCAGCCTGGCCTTGCTCACCATGCTGAGTTGCAGCAATTTGTGTTCCTGCAGTGCATTTTTGGTTTCTATTTGTCCGCCTCACTGCTGTGCAGTGCTGGAGCTAAAGCGGGCAGTGTCCATGCAGTCCAGAACTGGTTTGTGCAGGTCAGTGTTCTTGCAGTTTTGCAGGTGACTGGTGTACACAACGGGATGAATATGGTCTGTGTTTGTCTGTGACTTTACAGTGCAATCCGTGGTTTTTTCATGTCTTTATCTGTCGAGCAAATGGGCTGGTGCTTGAAGTCTGTGGCACCACAGAGCAGTGTTGAGGTTGTTATGATGTTTGTACCTCTATTCTGCCCTGCTCTGTATCAATGGTAATACATTTTCTTAAATCCTTGTAGTTGTATTAGAGTCGTTAACTGCTCTGTGCTCTCACTGACCAGTGTTGTGCTCTGGCAGCTCAGTGTGCTTGAAATGCAGTGCCATTGTTTTTTTACAGAAGTGTCTCATTATTACAGAAAAAAAAAAAAACTCGTACACGCAGGTAAATTTGTCATGGTGGGGGAGCTGGGAGCGGACACAAGTGCAAGACAGAGACACTGGAGTACTAGGAACTGGATATGGCTTGAGTTACAAAATACACGTGGACTAAGATGTTAACTGTCCTGTGCTATCACCAGTGGGATCATCAGTCGATCTGCCACCTGTCTTCAGGAGTTTTGGCCCGCTTATGATCAAGACTCCCTCGAGGTTGTGGGCCTGCAGTGCTAAAGCACCACCTCCCACTGGTGAGCTTAACAACTCGGCATCTGCCTCTATCAGATTTGTTGGTCACTTCCATCCAACCGATAGTCTGCTCTACAGGCGTCTATGCAACTACTGAAGGGTTTGCAAGATATGTATACACAGTCTGACTATCTGCCCCTCTGGATATACTTGGTCCACACCCATGCTGATCCTTTCTCTGCTACCTCAGCTACAGCCCTGCTGGTTGACTTGATCTCTCTTCTAGTGAAGACAAAGTCACGCAGCCACTTCTGGAGAGTGAACGCAATAAATCCACGGCAGCCTACTTCGAATAGATAGCATGAGACCTTCCACCCTCTGTCTCTGCACTCTGATCTTAATTCTGCATACTTGGTTAACTTGCGCTCATGGGCTTCATCCATGTTGTCTTCTCAGCGGACTGTGAGTTCACCAATAACCGCTTCTCTACTGGTGTCAGACCATACGATTATATCTGGACGCAATTTTGTGAAAGCTATTTGCTCAAGGAAACTGCCTTTCCCGTACAGGTCAGCCTTGACACACCAATCACTGGCTGAAGAAAATATGCTTGATCGTGAGCCTATGCTGTACACCCTTGACTTGGAGCCTTCCTTCACAAATGATATACGATGTTCTGTGAAGCATGGGACATGAGATAAGTTGTGCTGCAGTACTCTCTGCTCAACCGCTTCTGTTACAACTTTGAGAACGTTGTCATGTCTCCAAGTGTACATGCCGCTGGAAAGATTGACCCTGCATGCACTCAAGATATGTTGAACTGTTCCCTCCTCGCCACAAGCAGCACACCTGTCTGTCTTATCCTCATACCAGGTGCTGAAGTTGGCAGGTGTTGGAAGCAGATCGTACGCTGCTCTGCATAAAAAAAGAAATGCGGAGCTGTTCCATCTGCACAGGACAATCCAAGATAGGTGTCGTTGTTCAACACTTTCCCACCGGGTCCAAGCCCCTTGTTTGGCCAGGCCAGCTGTTTTAGTCAACCTCCTCTCCTCTTCTTCCTCTCGTATTTCTTGTGTTACAAGCTCACGGCGCTCCTTACCTGTAGAAGATGACCACCAATTGTGGGTTGTCCATCCAAGTCCCTGGCGGCCTAGCTGGGTAGTCCCAACCGTCTCCTTCTGCTTCAATCTGGACTCTGCCTCATCAACTGCTACACGGGCTGACCTCTTCCTGCCTGATCTCACATCCGGCTGGGTGTTCTTGATGACAGGGCCTTTTGAGTCTCGAAGCATCAAGAATGATCTTACCTCGGCTACCTTGACCTCCTCAACAAGGGATTGCACTGGGTTGGTAAGCTTTGTCTGGTTACCGTGGATTGCAACATTGGTGAGGCTACTCGGTAGTCCAAGCCACTTCTTCACATACTTGTTGATCTTCCGTTCCATTGCCTCAACGTGGGACATTGCCACTTCATAGACAGTTAGTGGCCACATTATCCATGGCATCAGTCCGTACTGCAAGCACCACAACTTCAACTTGCCAGGCAAGCCACAATTGTCAACAGGCATCAGACCTCTGCTGATCTGTTCTCTTGTCTATTGAACCCTCTTGGTGTCTCTCAGCTCATCTGTGTACCATCGCCCGAGGTTCTTAACTGGTTGGTCCTGAATGGATGGAATCTCCTCTCTACAAATGGTGAAATGAAAGTCAACCAGCTTTCCTCTCCTAAGAACAAGGCTCCTTGACTTCTTGGTCTTGAACTTCATTCTTCCGCAATCCATTAGCTTCTCGAGTCTAGACAGTACATTTTGCACTGCCTCCGTGCTGGGACGCAAAAGTGTAAGGTCATCCATGAACGCTCGTATTGGTGGTAACTCCTCTCCGCCATCAAGTGCGACTCCTGGTCCCGCTGATTCTGCAGCCCTCATAATAACCTCCATGGCTAACACAAAAAGGATGGGTGAAATTGCACATCCCATTGGGATTCCAACATCCAAGCTCTGCCACCTAGTTGTAAACTGCTGAGTAGAAACCTCATCCGGAAATCGTTGTAGTACTGCATAACAAAGTTCCTCAGCTTAGCAGGAATCCATAGGAATTCCATCGCAAACCCAATCAGGACATGGGTCATAGAACCATATGCATTTGCCAGATCAAGCCAAACTACAGCCAGATTTCTTCTCAGCCTTTTTGACTCCTGGATGGTTTGCCATATCATACTAAAATGTTCAAGACGTCCTGGGAAGCCTGGTATTCCTGCCTTCTGCTCAGATGTATTTACTAATCCATTCTCAATCACAAATGAAGATAGTCTTTCTGCCAGAATGCCACACATAAACTTCCCTTCTAAATTCAGGAGTAAAATTGGTCGGAACTGATTCAATGTAGAAGAATTCTCTTCCTTCGGGATGTATAGTCGTTCAGCCTCACTCCATGACAAAGGAACACCCCTTGTCTCCACACCACCTTTAACAATCTCCACAAGCTTTTCCTCAGCTGTTCACACTTCTTGAACACCTTATACGGCACTCCATTAGGTCCTGGCACTGAACCTGACCTTGCCTTTCTGATGAACCGTTCGACTTCTGCCAGTTTGGGTTCTGACAGATCGAACTTCACTCCTGGCTTGGTAGGCGTAACAAGCCCTGAAACGTCAAGCAAAGGAGCCTCCCGCTGTTCATTAGAGTAAGTGCTTGCCAGGTGATCCTCAAGTTCTTGTTGACAGATGTTAAGCTGCCCACTCTTACTTTGTTCAAACAGTTTATTTGTGAAGTAGTGAGGATTCTCAAAAAACGACTCTCTTGCCTTCTCTCTCTTCTTTCTCTTTTTACCTTCTGACTCTGCACGACGGAGTGATTCTAACTTCATTCGAAAATGCTCTCGGAGATCAGCAAGCCCTTGCTTGTCACCCTCACTGGCTACCTTCCACCTCTGTCTCAACGATCTGAGCTCTCTCCTCAACCTACTAATCTCCTTCTGGACCCTACTTGGTTGCTGTGTAGGCTTTGTTTTCTTCAATTAAGCCAAACCAAACCTGTACTTTCCAACATCGTAAATCATATCGCCCATCACTTCTAACTTTCTCTTTGATGTTCTCCTGAGAGTGTTCTCCAACATCATACTGATATCCTCATCAAATACACGCCAAGCCTTCTCATCTGCCATTGCTGGCCACTTGATCTTCCTCATCTTCTCTACCTTCTCACCACCACCATCATGCAAAGAATCTACCTGGGTACTGTGGTCTGAAACCTGTCCTGTGTTATCGCTCGTCTGACCTGGAGTATGATGACTCTGTCCAAAGCGAATCGGGGTGGCTTGTGAATCAATGGTTGAAAACACCACATTATCTGTGCTTGGTGAAGAAATCTCATCTTCATCCACTGGGATGGAATAGCACTTCAACTTTGCTTGGTGGACTCGTAAACCTTTGATGCTGGAAAACGCTCTCCCACGCCAACAAACTGGACAATCAGAACCTCTTATCCTAGCTCTTGGTCGTGGTCGTTCCCTGTAATTAACTGTATCCGTCCGATTGGGTCCATCATTCTCCCTCCCTCTCGGAGGACGCCGAGGGTATGTATCTCCATGTAAACTAGAAACTTCGAGAGGTGGGTGCTCTTCTAAGCTGGTGCCCGGACTGCCAAAGTTAGGGACGTGATTGGATGCAGACTAGGAGCTGGGACAAGAACACAGATTTGGGCTAGGAATTGACTAGGATAGCGGAACCAGGACAAGGAACTTTGAACTAGCAGCCTGGGCATGGACTCCGAGCCAGAGTCTAGACAAGGACGCCGGAACTAGGCGAGGACATGATGTGGCTTCAGGACTGTACACGACTCGGGTTTCCTCGAGGCTAGGGTATGGACTCCGAGCCAGAGACTGGGCAAGGACCCAGAACCTTGGACTTGACTCGGGTTCGTACTCCAGAACTAGGCGAGGACAGGACAAGGCTAGAGAATAAGTACTAGCAACAGGAATGTACGTGACACTCCTTGTCAGGACAAGGGAACCCCAGCACGGGACGAAGGAACACCAGCACCGGGCTGGGCAAGGTACTCCTGGGCTGGGCGAGACACATGGACAAGGCGAAAACACAAAGCCGAGGCTTGGACAGGACAAGGTTCTTATACGTGGCTAGAACTGCACGAGACCCTGAAGACTTGGTCGAGGAAGAGACAGGAAGGCAAAACCTTGGTCAAGGGAGAGACAGGAACGCAGGGCCTTGGTCAAGGGAGGGACAGAACATGGACTACAGAACCGGGTCCCCTACTTCGAAATAGGACGTAGGGCCGGGACTCATATACAGAGCACAGAATATGACAAGACGGTTCCCAGCACAATGCAGCGGCAGACGCCTGGAACTAACTAAAGAAGGCGTGGACACAAACAGATCCAAACACGAGGTAGAGGCAAACGGCCAGACCTACCTAAAGAAGGCGTGGATATAGAGGGTTCCCAACACTAGTTAGCGGCAAGCGGCCAGTCCTACCTAGTAAAGGCGTGAACACAGAGGCAGCACGAAAGAACGATAGACAGATCCTTATCTTGCTCCGGCGATTAAATTTGAGAGCGGTGCAGGCGACCGTTACGTGCGTGGTAAGGCCTCAGGCGAGGCAAGGCGAGGCAAGGTCTTAGACGAGGCAACGCGATGCAAGGCTTCAGACCCAGCAAAGCGCGGCAAGGCTTCAGACGAGACAAGGCCTCAGACGAGACAAGGAGAGACAACGTTTCAGACGAGGTAAGGCTTCAGATGAGGCCAGCCGAGTCAAGGCTTTAGACGAGTCGAGACGAGTCAAGGCTTCAGACGAGTCGAGACGAGTCTAGGCTTCAGACGAGTCGAGGCGAGTCTAGGCTTCAGACGAGGCAAGGTTTCAGATGAGGCAACGCGATGCAAGGCTTCAGACCCAGCAAGGCGCGTCAAGGCTTCAGACGAGGCAAGGCCTCAGACGAGACAAGGCTTCAGACGAGACAAGGCGAGACAACGTTTCACACGAGGTAAGGCTTCAGGCGAGGCCAGCCGAGTCAAGGCTTTAGACGAGTCGAGACGAGTCAAGGCTTCAGACGAGTCGAGACGAGTCTAGGCTTCAGACGAGTCGAGAAGAGTCTAGGCTTCAGACGAGGCAAGGTTTCAGTCGAGGCAAGAGTTTAGAGAGGCAAGTCTTCAGGCGCGGCAATGCTTCAGATGAGGCAAGGCTTCAGTCGAATCGAGACGAATCAAGGCTTCAGACGAGTCCAGACGAGACAAGGCTTCAGTCAAGGCACGGCTTCAGACGAGACAAGGCTTCAGACGAGACAAGGCGAGGCAACGCTTCAGACGAGGTAAGCCGAGTCATGGCTTCAGACGAGACGAGACGAGTCTAGGCTTCAGACGAGGCGAGACGAGTCTAGGCTTCAGACGAGGCAAGCCTTCAGGCGAGGCAAGGCGTGGCAAGACTTCAGACGAGTCGAGACGAATCAAGGCTTCAGACGAGTCGAGACGAGTCTAAGCTTCAGACGAGTCGAAAAGAGTCTAGGCTTCAGACGAGGCAAGGTTTCAGTGGAGGCAAGAGTTTAGAGAGGCAAGTCTTCAGGCGCGGCAATGCTTCAGATGAGGCAAGGCTTCAGTCGAATCGAGACGAATCAAGGCTTCAGACGAGTCCAGACGAGACAAGGCTTCAGTCGAGGCACGGCTTCAGACGAGACAAGGCTTCAGACGAAACAAGGCGAGGCAACGCTTCAGACGAGGTAAGCCGAGTCATGGCTTCAGACGAGACGAGACGAGTCTAGGCTTCAGACGAGGCGAGACGAGTCTAGGCTTCAGACGAGGCGAGACGAGTCTAGGCTTCAGACGAGGCGAGACGAGTCTAGGCTTCAGACGAGGCAAGCCTTCAGGCGAGGCAAGGCGTGGCAAGACTTCAGACGAGTCGAGACGAATCAAGGCTTCAGACGAGTCGAGACGAGTCTAAGCTTCAGACGAGTCGAAAAGAGTCTAGGCTTCAGACGAGGCAAGGTTTCAGTCGAGGCAAGAGTTTAGAGAGGCAAGTCTTCAGGCGCGGCAAGGCTTCAGACGAGGCAAGGCCTCAGACGAGACAAGGCTTCAGACGAGACAAGGCGAGACAACGTTTCACACGAGGTAAGGCTTCAGGCGAGGCCAGCCGAGTCAAGGCTTTAGACGAGTCGAGACGAGTCAAAGCTTCAGACGAGTCGAGAAGAGTCTAGGCTTCAGACGAGGCAAGGTTTCAGTCGAGGCAAGAGTTTAGAAGGCAAGTCTTCAGGCGCGGCAATGCTTCAGATGAGGCAAGGCTTCAGTCGAATCGAGACGAATCAAGGCTTCAGATGAGTCCAGACGAGACAAGGCTTCAGGCGAGGCACGGCTTCAGACGAGACAAGGCGAGGCAACGCTTCAGACGAGGTAAGCCGAGTCAAGGCTTCAGACGAGACGAGACGAGTCTAGGCTTCAGACGAGGCGAGACGAGTCTAGGCTTCAGACGAGGCGAGACGAATCTAGGCTTCAGACGAGGCAAGCCTTCAGGCGAGACAAGGCGCGGCAAGATTTCAGACGAGTCGAGACGAATCAAGGCTTCAGACGAGTCCAGACGAGACAAGGCTTCAGGCGAGGCAGGGCATGGCAAGGCTTCAGACGAGACAGGACGAGGCAAGGCTTCAGACGAGGCAAGGCTTCAGGCGAGGCAACAGACGGGATTCAGTCAGGAGGTATGGACAGGAGCAATCCAGCAGCCAGAGACTGAATCCTGAAGTTGTTTACGAGGCCAGCTAAACGAGATTCAGCTGCCTCAACAGAAAGTGGGGAAAACCGGAATACCTGGAATAAGGTGCATGGACTGGACCGTGAACCGGAATGTGGATTTCACGGACCGGGCAATGACAGCATTCCCCGCTCAATGGGAGCCTCCAAGAGACCCAAAACGCATCCCAGACTATTGAAGACATGAGCGGGTGGGGGTGGGGCATTCGACGCGAAAGAACCCAGGATAGCCAGAGTTAAACGACATTGTTTGTGTCGCTGGGACCAAGTCTGCTGGACAGTTTTGTCATGGTGAGGGCGCTGGGATCGGACCCAAATGCAAGACACAGACACTGAATTACTAAGAACTGGACATAGCTAGAGTCTAGAGTTAGGGACGTGAGTGGATGCAAACTAGGAGCTAGGACAAGAACACAACCTTGGGCTAGGACTGACTAGTTTATCGGAACCAGGAGAAGGACCATCGAACTAGGAAACTGGGCTTGGACTCCGAGTCAGAGACTGGTGAATGACCTAGAACCTGCGTCTTGACTCTGGCTCGGACCCTGAAACAAGGCGAGGACATGATGCGGCTACAGGACTGGACATGTCTGTGGATTTTTTCGAGGCTTGGGTTTGGACTACGAGCCAGAAACTGGGCAACGCCCCAGAACCTGGGACTTGACTCGGGCTCCGTCTCCAGAACTAGACGAGGACAAGACGTGCCTACAGGACGAGGAGTAGCAACAGGACTGGACATGAAACTCCTGGACAGGACAATGGAAACACAATACAGGACGAAGGACCCCCAGCACCGGGCTGGGCAAGGTACTCTTGGGCTGGGAGAGACACATAGACACGACGAGAATACAAAGCCGAGGCTCGGACAGGACAAGGTTCTTGGACGTGGCTAGAACTGGACGAGATCCCGAAGACTTGACTTGGTCAAGGAAGAGACAGGAACATGGAACACAGAGCCGGGACCATCTCCCCCCCCCCCCCCCGGCACCTTGGAAACAGGACGTAGGGCCGGGACTGAAACACAGAACACAGAATATGATAGGACGGTTCCCAACACAAGGCAGCGTCAGACTGCCTGACCTACCTCGCGAAGGCGTGGACATAGAAAATTCAAAACAACGATAGACAGTTCCTTACCTTGCTCCGGCGACTGAACTTGACATCGGTGCAGGTGAGGCAGAGCTTCAAACGAGGCAATCGAGGCAAGCGATGCAAGGCTTCAGACGAGGCAAGAAGAGACTAAACTTCAGACGAGGCAAGGAGAGACTAAGCTTCAGACGAGGCAAGGAGAGACTAAGCTTCAGACGAGGCAAGCAGAGGCTAAGCTTCAGACGAAGCTAAGCGAGGCGAAGTTTCAGACGAAGCAAGGAGAATCTTAGCTTCAGACGAAGCTAAGGTTCATACGAGGCAAGGCGAGGCAAGGCTTCAGACGAGAGTTTCAGACAAGGCAAGGTGAAACAAGGCTTCAGACGAGGCAAGGAGAGGCAGGGCTTCTGGAGGGTCAAAGAAGGAAGGGGAACAGAAGGGATTCAGACAGGGGGTATGGACAGGAACAATCCAGCTGCCAGAGGCTCAATCCTGAAGCTATTTATGAGGCCAGCCAAATAAGAATCAGCGGCCACAACAGAATCTGAGGAATACCGGAAAACCTGGAATAGGGAGCAGGCAGCGGACCGTGATCCGGAATGCAGATTACACAGACCAGACCATGACAAAATTAGCTGTTTCCTGGAGACGAGACTGACTGTTTCAGATCATTAGTGGACACAGGATCATTGGGGGATACACTAGAACATTCAACCCATCAATTCTATAGTGTGGAGCGTCAAGTCTATAGTACAGCATTCCCACTGTCCCATTCCCAATTCTCTTCCCATGATCTGCAGGTTACTTCTTCGGAAGGACCTGTCCAGTTCGTCTTTGAACAATTTGATTGGCTGTTCTCATCACGCCTGCAGGCAGTGTGTCCCAGATGAGAACAACAATCAGTGTAAAAATAAGAATTTCATTTCATGCTCCTTTGATCCTTTGCCCATTCTTCTCAAATCATTGAACAATTTACAGTGAACAGAACAGCACAGGAACAGTCCACTCAGCTCACTGTGTGTGTGTTGACCATGACGTCAGTTCGATCTGTATGTTCGCCAGCATGTGGTCTGTCTCCCCCAGTGAACTAAATCCCCCAAAGTATTTATCCACCTCAATGCACTTTGAGAGACCCAACAACACCTCTTGCTTAGGATCAACACGCCCGAGAATGTCACCATACCCGCTTCCCGATCTCGCTTTCCTCCAGGTCCTTCTCCTTAGTGAACGTCAATGAATGCAATGTATTCATTTTGTACCTCGCAGTACAGAAATCAAAATAATATGTATCATCCATTAAACAATCCGATCTCAGTTTAAGAGGGCACCACAGATTCGACAATGTCACAGAGCCTGTTTTCTCTCACTAACTCTCTCTCTCTCTTTCTCTTTTTCTCTCTCTCTGTATCTCAAGCTAGTCGTTTTCTCGTTCACTTTTAGTCATCCTACAACTATTGTTCTTCCAATTTCGAGGACTACTTTTATTATTTTACCGGTCTTCACATTCTATTGATGGATAACACATTACTTTCCAATTGTCTTTTGAACTTTGTCAAATGTAAGACGTGTATATAAGACGACTGCATCAGAAATACCAAACACAAAGTCCTAGAGCATCTCAGCAGAATTCTAGTGTGTTCCCTTGGATTTCCAGCATCTGCAGACTTTGTCGCGTTTCGACATTAGCAATATGGTCAATTGATCGTTTCCATCCCGACCTTTTTCTCTATTGTATCCTTATTGACCAGGATGAAACTGAGTGACTGAAGGACAGATCAAAATGGGAAACTACAGAAAAAGGTAGGTGTCGGACAGCGTCGCTGATCTTCGTTGAATACGGAATAATTAGACAACAAAAATGAAATCTCTATATGTAGCTGCTCCGTGACAAGGTTCAGTCTTTGTAATTAAAGCTACCGGTCTATTTCCACTGGAAACACTACTGACGTAACAACAAAGATTATTCATGTACACAGTAGATGTACATCAGAGACTGAAATTGTTTGTTCAAGTAACTGTAACTGAGAAAGTTAGTGAAGAGTATAACCGTATCTCTGGAGACTGAGCCTCTGTATAAATCCGGGTTGATGTGAAGCATCAGCTCAGTGTCTGGCGGAGCTGTGAATTCAGGAGCAACAGGAATCTCAGATTCTCATGAAATGGTGTATCCAGTCATCTGGCGGATACGAGACATTTACTATCCTATTATTTCAGCCTTTGGAATACCCAGTAAGTCGCAGTGTCAGCTGCTGTTGGTGAGAAGTCATTTTCAATTCCAATGTTCTGATTGTCCTGTCACTGCCACATTCCAGTCCCAGTATTCCGCATTTCAGGTTTGGATTGGAAACAGCGGGACTATGGATTCTGGGATCAGGATCTAAAACAAACGGCTGCAGGAACTCAGGGAATCCGCCAAACTCTGTGGAACTGAATGGGTCAGGCAGCGTTCTACCAGCGGTTTGGGATCCATAATGGGATGCTCGGGTTTCTGTATTTTTGGTCTTGTAGCAGCTGCACTGAATTTGCAAATATTGTGTTGAAACAGCCCGCGGACTTTCAACCAATTGATTGATTGTCCATATTTGTAAATGAGCGGTTGACTGAGTTAGGTGCGATGTTCAATCCATCGACTGGCAGTAACACTTTAGCAAATGTCAGGAGTTCCATGATGTGGATTTTTAATAACTTTGTGCAATATAACTGACGGACAACACAATGAAATACTTGTTGAGCAGATTATCACAAGCGACGTGGTGCTTCATAGTTATCCATACTGTGAAATGTATTCTATTATATCTACATCTGACACCGTTACAGACATCTGACTGCGGCATCGAGTTTGCCGCTGGACATTGAATTCCTCTCTCATGCTTATCTGCGATGGATTCAGTGGGAGGAATCATGACTGTCGTGAGGTTGTGTCAGAAATCTGTCAATGTGTTGTAACTTGAGTGACAAGGCAAGAGCTGGAATAGGAAACAAATTCGGGGAATGCTGGAAACACGAAACGCCAAGCAGATTGTACAGAAAAAGAAAGCAGTTAACACACGTGTCTGGGTCTATCTGACAACAGTTCTGAGGAGAGATATTTTACCTGTTTTTTTCCCCCACATATTCTGTTTTACCTGAATGAGCTTTTCCAGCATTTCTTGTTTTTGTTCCGTCCTTCGGCAGTTCTGTCGCTGACAGGGATCGCCATGGAAGTTGGTGATTGTGTAATGGAAGAATCCCGTCATCAGCGTCCGAACGACACGGGGAAGGCACCGGCAGAAAATGTTCCATCCAGTAATGGCTCAGAGGAGGTAGTTACCCAGTTTTAGCTTTCCACTGGCATTTCACATTTTGATCATCAGTAAGTAATCCGTATTCAAATTATTTTACGGTGCAAAGTCGTTCTATGTCTCCGCCAGCTCTGCGCGCTCTCTCGAGCCTCCCGCCGCTAAATCCAAGAATTAAGTGGAAACATTACAGGATCCGCTCAAACTGCAGAATTGGCTTCTGTTTGGATTTTCTCAAACTGCTGTTCCCTGTCTCTCTTCCAGCGAACTTGGTGGCGACTGTGATCCTGTCCCGGGAAAAGAGATGTCCCTCGAAATGTATCACTCTCTACCTTGTGGGAATGGCAGAGGCTGATCTCCTTGTCGTTATTTCGAATCCGCTGCTGAAGTGGACTGCTGAGATTTATTTTCCCCGATCATTCCTGCGAATCACTCCTGTGTGCCGACCCGTCACGTGGTTGATGTTTGCGAGCACTGCCAACTCAGTCTGGCTGACTGTCGCTTTCACCGTCGATCGAATCGATTTGTGGCTATTTGCTGTGAGAAGCTGAAAACAAAATATTGCACCGAGAGAACGGCGGCTGTGGTTATCGGGAGAGTGAGTGTGCTGGCCTGTTTCGAGACTGTCCCCTGGGGCTTTGTGTACGAGTCTGGAGAAACAATCGATGCTGTTTCCTGGTATTGTATCTTAACAACGAGCTTCACAAACTCTCCCTCATGGGCCGCATTTGAGATTTTTTACCGCATTTTCTGTCCTTGCGTCCCTTTCATTCTGATGTTGCTGTTCAATATTCTGGCTGTCAGGTGGATTCTAGCGGCCAGTCGAGCCCGCAGGGGGCTCCGGGGACAAAAGAGTGGAGAGAATGACAAGGACCGGGAGATGGAGAACCGACGCAAATCCATCGTTTTGCTCTTCAGCATCACCGGTAGTTTCATATTGTTGTGGAGAACACTGGTGGTATTTTCTAACTATGGACGGATTACCAAGAGTTATGTTTATTCTATCACGGATCCCCTTTACGTCACAGACCACACATCGGCAATGCTACAGATTCTCAGTTCCTGCACCAACACGTGTATTTACGCCCTGACTCAGAGCAAATTCCGACAAGAACTAAAGAATGCGGTCAAATACCCACTGAATCTGATTTTGAAACTCACGAAACGTTAGAAATAAATGCTGTAAAGTATTGCAATTTAGCTGCCTTCGTACGCCCTATTCTAGCTCCCCACTTGTGGATAAATGGAAACAATGTGATGAACAGAGTTACAAAACAAACACAAGAAAATCTGCAGATGCTCGCAATACAAAACAACTCACACAATATCAGATCCTGATAAAGTGTCTCGTCCCGAACCGTCGACTGTTTACACTTTCCCACACACAAAATGCTGGAGGAACTCAGCAGGTCTGGCAGCATCTACGGAAAAGAGTAAATTGTCGACGTTTCTGGCCGACACAGTTCATCTGCATCCTGTCAACTGTTTACTCTTTTCCGTTTTGTGTGTGTTGCTTAGAGTGACAAGACAGCTGTTTACAGTTGATCCCGACAGCATCATTGGCCTCACCTTCCCAAAAAATCCCCTTTTCCCCTCATGTCCTGCCCTGTTAAATTGAAACTTGAGGCGAACCTGTTTCCCCTGCTTCCCGGTTCTGACAAAACTGCCTGACCTTGGAAAATATTTTCGTCTCGATCAACCACTCCTGCTTCTATCACAACCCGTCTTTTCCTTCATACTCTTTTCTCCTCCTTCTCTACCTGGAAGTTTCCCTTCTTATTGCCACCTTGAACTATCTTTATGTAACAGATTTCTTTTTTACAATTGAAGACAAATACCATTACCTTCACTTGTAGCTCTGTGAGAAATATAGGGATAGAGAAAGACAGAGAGAGAGAGAGAGAGAGAGAGAGAGAGAATGGCGAGAGAGAGGGGGACGGAAGATAGAGAAAATAGAGAGAGGGAGGGCAAAAGATAGAGATAAAGAGAGCGAATGAGACACAGTGAAGGAGTGAGCGGGAGAAGGAGACAGCCCGAGGGCTGAGGCGCGAAGGATAGTGAGTGAATGAGACATCGTGAGTAAGAGGATGCAAGGGAGAGCGCACGACGGAGAGGACGTGAGAGAGGGTAAGCGTGAGAAGGAGTCATCCCGACATCCTGAGGGGGAGAGAGGTAATGAGACATCGCGATGGAGAGAGGGAGAGAGAGAGAGAGAGAGAGAGAGAGAGAGAGAGAGAGAGAGAGAGAGAGAGAGAATGAGAACGGGAGAGACAGAACAGGCTGCATGACATTGTCAGATCTCTGTTTCCCTCGAACCCTGAGATCGGCTTGTGTTTGTGGTGGATGATCAGAATTATTTTGATTCATGTACTGCTACTATTGTAGATATTTGTTTTCCTTTCTGTACTAAAACCGTGCGAAATCTAATAAAGTGTTTTGTTTTTAACACGTGTGCAGTCGCCTTTGTTTGTGAACGCATATGTAAATAACCTGGGCTGAATCAAAAATGAATACTGAATGAATTTTAAAACAATTTCCTTACAAAGAGGATATTAGATAAGTTCATGAACATACAGGACATAGAAGGATATGGATCACACGCAGCAAACTCTTTAGCCAGGATATACAGACAGGAATATCTGTGCAAATGAGTGAGGTTGCAGGAAAGTGCGTTACCTTCATCATGGTATGATCAAGGATGTCTGTGAGAAGGTACAGACCATTCTGAAACGGTAGGATGAGCAGCCAGATGTCATGGTCCTTATTAGAACTAACAACAGAGAGAAAACTTCCTGCAAGGAAAAGTTAGGGAGGTGAGCAGTAACTTAAAAAATAAAATCTCTGGGGTGGTGATTTCAGGATTACTTTCGATGCCACATGCTTGCGACGTAAGGGATCAAATGTTGGTGAAATCAAATGTGTGGCTAACCATCTGGGTCAGGAGGGAAGGCATCGGGAACGCTCATCATTAGGCTCTGTTTTACAGGGAGGATGGGTTACACTGAAGGGTAAATCATATTCTCACACGGAATCTTGCTGAAGCCACCCTGATGATTGTGATCATGTTGCCCCTGGAGGGTATGTTGGTATCCAGAGCTACAGAGCTACAGGTAAGTTGGTTCATTGCTGGAAGGTAGAGATGAGGTCAAAGAACACCTAAAGGAAGTCAAAATGGGGTCACCTTAATGAGCACAGTGGGACCGAACGGCAAAAGTGAGCTTATTTCAGTGTAGGGTGTAAAACAGCTAAGGCAGACGTAGCTCGATCTTGCATTTATACACGGCACAGTGATTGCATCCATTACAGTGATCTGGTTGGAAGAAGGTCAGGACTAGTATATAAATATTCCAGCATTTAGATGATTTATAGAGTCCAGAGGAAGCTAAAAGAGGTTGGGGAGCTGCACTGCTGATCAGGCAGAATGTCACAAGCTCGAGCTCATCCCGGGAGCTCAACCAGTAAGACAATGTGGAGGGACTCAGGAATAAGAAAAGTGTAATACTCTAAGCCTTATAATAGCCAGTAAGAGAGGGAAACAGATATGTCAGCAGATTATTGACTGATGTAGACGGTTCACTAGGGAAGGGACATGGGATATTGTGGGAAATGAGCCTAGCGAGATGATTGGGGTTTCATTGAGATAGATTTGCAGAGTATAATTCTGGAGGATTTCCTGTAGTTGTTATGAAGGATAAGTCTGAACCTGCAGGTGGACGAATTAGAATCAGGTTTATTATCAACGGCATGTGACGTGAAATTTGTTAATTAGTAGTAATAGTTTAAGGTAAAACATAATGTCGAACAAAAAAAGGAATAATAAATAAATAATATATAAATAACAGTATACATATATTGAAAAGATTAGAAATTGTGCAAAAAAAACCAGAAATACTATATATTAATACAAGCCAGATAGTGTCCAGGGTTCAATGTCAATTTAGGAAACGGATGGCAGAGGGGAAGAGGCTATTACTGAACCACTGAGTGTGTGCCTTCATGTTTCTGTATCTCCGACTTGATGGTAACAGTGAGAAAGGGGCAGGCCTTAGGTGCTGAAGGTCATTAATCATGTATACTGCCGCTCTGAGACACTGTTCCTTGGATACTTTGTAGGCTTATTCCCAAGATGGAGCTGACTAAGTGTACAACCATCTGCAGCTTCGTTCGGTCCTGTGCAGTAGCCCTCCATACCAGACAGTGAAGCAACCTGTCAAAATACACTTCACGGTACATCAGTTGATGTTTCTGAGTGTATTTGTGGACATAACAAATCTCTTCAAACTCTAATGTAGTATAGCTGCTAATTTGCTGGTATTTAATTGAATTCATTCTATCCTCTACCAGTGAAATCTTCCCCGTGCCACTGGCTGCAACACAAGCCCGAAGCATGATCGATCCATCCCCGTGCTTAAGAGCTGGAGAGGGGTTCTCTTCATGAAATACTTCACCCTTTTTTCTCCAAACATACATTTTTTTTTTGTGGCCAGAAAGTTCTATTTTAACTTCATCAGTTCACAGGACTTGTTTCCAAAATGCATCAGGCTTGTTTAGATGTTCTTTTGAATATTTTTAATATAACGTTTTGGCCGCTAAGAGAGGGAAAACTCTGATTTCAAACTTTGCTGCCTTGCGGCCATACCCACTCATGGGAAAGGCTTCGGGAGTAAACCCTGAGGACAAATCCGGAGCTGGAGTCCCTAAGGCAGCCCGACGTTGCCTTCAACCTCGATCTGGAAACTCCTGCGACGACACTGGTGCCAAGCTGCATCGGCCCTTGCCCTTCCCTTGGACAACATCAGTATCTGTTGTGTGTTTTATTCATTAAAAGTGATAACCACATATATAAAATAGAATACTACCTTTCTTTGCATGCAGTTTGCCATGAGATGAATGGACAGAACATGGAATATGAAACCAATACAAACTCTCATTTGGCACCAGTATATCTAACGTTTGTCTTGCAACCATTACATGTTGCGGTTGTTCCTTCGGACACTAGCTCCTCTCTGCCCTCTGGTGGCAGGTGACTCGAACGCAAGACCCAGCTCCTCTGTGCCGTCTGCTGGCAGGTGGCTATAACACAAAACCCAGCTCCTCTCTGCCCTCCGGTGGCAGATGGATGTAACAGAAGACACAGCCCCCAGCATCACACCCCCCATCATGCCCTCTGTGGCAAGTGGCTGATTTATTGACCCCACTGACTCTCTTTGTGTCATTTTCCGACCAAGATGTCTGGATGTTTCGTTCACATCATCGTGCAAGATAAATAAACCCACAACCTGACATCCCTACGACACGGTTGATGGCATTCCAGACTGCAGGGAACAATGTTTATTTGGGTAGTTGATGGTCATTCCGTTTCAGTCTGTAAGATTGTGACAAGTGATTTCCTATTTAAATATTTTCTCTTTAATTTGGCTTGGATGCGAATTTCCAAAAATGTTCTGTTTCTATTCAGGACTAATGTGCTGTCTTGTGTTTGGTGAAATATTTACTTCTTCCGCCTTTACATCGGCCTATTAAACTGATACACTGATTTTATATTTTAAAAAAAGCTATTGTTTTTCTTTGCCTTAAACTCCTTAAATTTCACAAGTCAGTGGTGTGGGACCGTCAGACAGTCACGTCTCCTTTTCTCCCTGACGCAGCTCCCCACAATGAGAATAAATCGAGGAGAGGTCAGACATATCTTCATATACAAAAAGAATCAATGGGGGTGCATAGTGATCAAGAAGAGAAACTGAGGTTAGGTGAGTGACCAGGATCGAAATGAATGGCGGAAATGGCTCGAAAAGTCGAATAGCCTATTCCGACTTCTATTGTCTAGCTTCCAACATCCAACCTTTGTGATCAGAGTCTCAGACAGAAGATATCATCGTTCATTTGACACTGGTGACGTAGCTCAGTGGAGGAGCGCAAGTGTGAAGTCCAGGGTTCAAACCCAGCTCTTCCACATTGTTGTTTGTGAAGTTTGAAATCTGAGCAGAGAATCCCAGATGAAGAAATTTCCCGCACTATCGTTGGCCTTTCATTACCGTCGTGAAGGCGCCACGATAACCTTGTAACCCATGGGATAGTTAGGAATGGTTCCTTGCTGCATATGAGTCCTCGGTAGGGAAATTCTAAAAACACCCCCACTTTTAAGGAAGGGACGAAAGTTCAGCCGTGGTGTTCTGAACGTTACAGCAACAACTACAATTCTCATTGAAACCCACTGAATGTTGAAGAACCAAGATTATGTGGACGTGGAGAGGATGATTCCTATGGTAGGGGTGTCCAGAACTAGAGCAAACAGCCTCAAAATTGAGGGTAGACCTTTTAGACTGAGTTAAGGAGGATTTTGTTTTAGCCAGAGAGTAACAAATCTGTGGAATGCTCAGCCGCAGACTGCGGTGGAGGCAAGTGTATGGGGTTGAGTGGGATCCGGGATCAGCCGGGATGGAATGGCGGAGCAGACTCGATGAGCTGAATGACTGATTTCTGCTCCTATGTATTATGGTCTTATGGTCTAACTAAATCCCGATGAAGGGATGGTTTGAGGTCTGTGATTGTGATGCGGAAACCAAGTCGGTATCTAAACCCGCCAGTTCCGTTCACAGGGAGACGAGGTGAACTTCTGGTTCAACTTGGAAATCGAACATTCATTCAATGATCAGGACAGGATTAGAACTTCAATGGGACATCGGGATTGAACGTCGTGATTCCCGAGTGTGGCTCAAAATGTCATTACTTATAAAAAAAAAAACACAAGAGTGATGAATTGTCCATGTTAACATTTAAATAAGATAAACCACATTCACTGGCAAATATCGGGAACGAGGTGCAAGATGGGGTAAAGCATAAACGACATGGAGAGAATAACAGGGTGGTCCAGAAAGTAAGGAAGAAAGAAACGAAAGTGAAGACAGAGTTAACAACAGAAAGTGAAGTAAATGGGTAGGAATAAGGGGGAAATATGGAATTGATGCAACATGGACAAACACAGAGGGAGACCCAGACATATACAGACGTAGACACAGACCCAGACATATACAGACACAGACACAGACCCAGACATGTACAGACACAGACACAGACGCAATCATGTACAGATACAGACAACACCTAAACATATACAGACACAGACACAGACATACAGACACAAACCCAAACATGTACAGACATAGACAAGACAAAGACAGATACAGGCACCGACACAGACATAGACAGACAGAGACACAGACACAGACTGAAATATAGACCCAGACATATACAGATACGCAAAAACACATACCCATACCAACACACACAAACGCAAACACACACAGAATGATACGCGCACATACACAAACAAACGCAAGAAGTTGCACTCATTCATGGGAGAGCAATACTGCTTTTTTTCCATAGCAGAGTGGCGCAGCGGAAGCGTGCTGGGCCCATAACCCAAAGGTCGATGGATCGAAACCATCCTCTGCTATCTCAACTGCTGCCAACAACAATTTTCTGTCAGTGTGCTTTAAAACACGACGGGATCCCATCTTTGGTAGATGCAAGGAAATCCATTGGCTTTCGGCTGGACTGTACTTTTATATGTTATCCTTTTTAATTTTTGCGGAGGTTTCTGTTTGGTTGGAAAGATTAACCGATTGTGTATTGAGGTACCTTAATGTCATCTATTCTCTGCAGAAAAAGCCCGTGTCTTGTATAAAAACAGAAAAATGCTGAAAACACGCAATGGGTAGGCAACATTTGCAGGAAGAAGAGGTTTGATGTTGCTGGTGGATGCCCGTTCGTCATAACTGGAAAAGAGAGAAAATGAACAACAACACAAACAAACTGCTGGAGGGTCTCAGCAGGCCAGGTGACATCTATGGAAAAGAGTACACTCAACGTTTCCGCCCGAGACCCTTCATCAGGACTGGAGAAAAAGATGAGAAAACCATGCAGAGGAGCTTCTCTCTCTCTCTCTCTCTCTCTCTCTCTCCCTCTCTCTCTCTCTCTCGCCCCCTCCCTCCCCCGACCCCCGCTTTCTCTCTCGCTTTTCTCGATTTTCCAATCGTTCCCTGCATCGATTACTCAGGCAATAAATCCTGTTGGGGAATGCTCTTTATCCCAATGCACAATCAGGCACAAATTGGAGCGTGTCCTCTGGCCAGTGCTCGACAAAGAAGTAACTGAATGGGAAAGGATTCCCGAGTCCTCTCCGGTCGCAGAGGAAGAAATGTAATATGTCTGAAAAGCGCCGGTTTCGCAGTCCCCGAACAAATATCGGTTTGACCCCGTAAGGCCTCGTGTGTTCGGACATCTGAATGACAAGTTTACTTTCGCGCTGGTTTCTCGTCATTGGTTAGTAAACCCGCCCGTCACAGACATGAACTTCTATTTCTCTAACTTTCGGTAATGTTCATGCCTCCTTTACCATTTCCTATTTTCTTTTCCATCTCTCATTATTTTCCTACCTGCTCATCACCTCCCTCTGGTGTTTCTCCCTGTTTTCTTTCTTCCATGGCTTTCTGTCCTCTCCTAATAGATTCCTCCTCTCTAGCCCTGTATCTCATCCACTGATCAACTTCCCAGCTCTTTACTTCACTGGCCCCTCCCCCTCTCACTGTTTCACCTTTCACCTTGTGTTTCTTCCCCCCTACCCCTACCTTCTAACTCTGACTCCTCGTCTTCTTTTCTCCATTCCTGATGAAGGGTCTCGGCCAGAAATGTCGACTGTAGTCTTTTCCATTTATTCTGCCATGCCTGCTGAGTCCCTCCAGCATTTTGTGTGTGTTGTCCAGGTACAGGTGACGATCTCAACAGGCTTGCAGGTGAAGTTTTACTTCTCCTGGACGGACGATTTGTGTTTCTGAATGGTGGTGCAGGGGCAGGTGTAGCTCATGTTCCGATTACAGGGATAAGTGTCTGTAGTGAGATCAGTGGGGAGGATGAATGGACAAGGGAATCACAGAGAGAGTGATCCCGGCTGACAGTGGAGAGTAGGGTGGGGCAAGGATGTGTTTAGTGCTAGAATTCCTTTGAAGATGGTGGATTTATGTAAAATGTTGCCCTGGTAAGGGACACACGGGGGTGATACGTAAGAACAAGGGGAACTGTAACCCTGTTATGGCAGTGAGAAGATGTCTGAGAAATGGAGGCATATATGAGGGTGAGAGTAGCACGAATGAGACAGGAAGGGAAATGCCGTTCGCTGAAGAAGGAAGACACCGCTGATAATCTGACAAGGAAACCCTCACCCTGGGAACAGATGTGGTGGAGGCGAATAAAAGGGATGGCATTTGTACAGTAGGCAGGGTGGGAAGAGGAATAGTCAGGATAGCTGTGAGAGTCAGTAGGTTTATAGGAAGATATCACTAGATAGTCTGTCTCCAGAGATGGAGACAAAACTATTGAGAGATCAGAGACAGGTGTCAAACATGTGGAAGTGAATTTAAGGGCACCTGGAAAGTTGGAGTCAAAGTTGATGATTTTTTTTTGAGCTCAGCATGGGCGCATGAAGCAGCACCAGTGGCACAGAAAGAGTTGAGAATGGACACTCAGGAAAGGATGCCGAAGACCTTCACCACGATGCTCCACAGATTAGAGTATAGGAGGTCTGAGGAATGTTTAGACAAACTTGTGTTCTCCCTGGGACCGCAGAAGCTGAGCGGAAACCCGATGGAGGTGTTTAAAATCATGAGAGGGTAGTCAGAATCATTTCCCCATGGTAGAAATGCCAATAGCAGAGGACATGTTTATGATAGCAATGGCAGCAGAGAGTTGCTGGAGATTACGAAGCTTTTAGATGAACATGTGAATATGAAGTAACTGGCTGATAAACAGAAGGATGGAATTTAATATGAATTGGCATCAATATTAGTACAATATCATGGGCTGAATGGCCTTTCCAGTGCTAGACCTGTTTTTTTTTGTTCCATATTCCAAGAAAAGGAACATTAAACGTCATGAGTGAGATTAAGAAAATTCAATGGTATTTTACTGACTGTTAAAACAGGAAGTTTGCAGTGGAGAATGTAGGAGCTCTCAAAAATAAACGAGGGAATTTCTGCCAGAAGCCAAATTATGTGATTAAACTACTAAATAAGTACTTTGCATCTTTATATTGGTAGATGAAATTTAATGCAGACAATTGTGACGTGTTGTACATACATTTCGCAACACTGTATTCCATCTGCCACAATTCCCACTACAATCACATTGCTTCCTCAGCACTATCAAACCCCTCCACCTATCTTCATATCATCCGTAAACAGAGCCATCAATTCCATTATCTAAATCGTTGACAAACAATGTGAAAAGCAGCAGTCTCAAACTGACCTCTGAAGAACACCACTAGCTCACTAGCAGCCAACCAGAAAAGGTCCGTTCTATTTCTTCATTGCCCCCTGCCTGTCAGCCATTCCTCTATCCATGCCAGTATCTGTCCTGTAATGCCATAGGGCTTTATCTTGTTAAGCAGTTCCATGTGTGGCACCTTATCAATCGCCTTCTGAAATTCCAAGTAAATGACATCCACTACCTTTCGTTTGTCTATTTTGCTTGTTACTTTCTCGAAGAACTCTGACAGATTTGTTAGACAAGATTTCCCCATGAAGACTTTGACTTGTTTTATCATTAGTCTCCAAGTACCTTGAAACCACATCCTTAATAATAGACTCCAACACTTTCCCAAGTACAGACATTCGGCTAACTGGCCTATGCTTTCCTTTCTTCTCCCTTCATCCCTTCTTAAAGACTGGAGTGACATTCCCAGTGTTCCAGTCCTCCAGAACCATACCAGAATCAAGCGATTCTTGAAAGATCATTGCTAATGCATCAGTTATCTCCTGAATAACCTCTCTCAGGACTCTGGGATGTAGTCCATCTGACCCAGGTGATTTATCCGCCTTAATGCTTTTGGGTCTGCCTAGCACTTTTCCATTGTAATAACAATGGCACTCACACCTATTACCAAACAGTCACAGATTCTAGCACACTGCTAGTGTCTTCCACAATGAAGAAACAAGAAAAGTACTCATGAAATTCATCTGCTATTTGTTTGTCCCCATTACTACCGCACCAGCATAGTTTTCCTGTGGTTCAATATCAACTCTCACCACTCTTTTACTTTTTAGTTAACGGAAAAAAAACGGGACAAATTACTTATATAACGATCATATCACCATCGGTCCATCATTCTGCAGGAGACTCAGGTACTGACTGTCTCCAGTGGTGTATGACGTCGAATGACGTCCCGAGCTGCTCTCCGGCTGGTCAGTCTAATTCCTCACTCTGGTGCAGTTCATGTTCTGTCTAGTTGATGTCGCCATCCTCCGACAGACCGGAGAGCACAACGTCCAGTGAATAATCACCAGGAATCGGACTGAAGTGGGAGTGATCCCTTCAAAATTCGAAGAGTTACTCATCGTTTTCTGCCTATCGCATTATAAAAGCAGAAATAAAATATAAATATGATTATTACTGAACTTTCCAACAACAGGGAATTGGGCTGTAATGAGAGAATTTACTTCGGCTAATCTTCGAGCGCAGTAGGTGACTGAATCACTGGAGAAACCTGAGACACTTCTGGGGGAAGGACACGAGTAAAAGGCTCCAGTATTGCAGTCAACAAACGCAAAATAATCCTACTTACCCATTTGTATTCTTATATATAGATGACAGAGCGAAATGCCAGGGGATGTTCCTTGTTAGTGTAGTGGTTGGTATCCCCGCCTGTCACGCGGGAGACCGGGGTTCAATTCCCCGACAGGGAGAATGTCATTTTCCTGCATTTGTATTCAAGAGGAATAATGAATTTTAAAAAGTAAATGCGGACAAGGAATTCGGTTTTGAAGTGATCATTTCTTCGGATATTGGAAAGTTGGAATATCCCGGCTGCTGTGAGCTCGAGAATGTAGCTCCGAGAAGAGAGCGACGTTGTGTTCAACCTCTTTCCTCAAATACAACCCGAGAGTCTGTATCTCAGCAGCATTCGTTGTTACACTCAGTGACGGAGTCCATCACTCCGAACACATTTAAACCGGTGCTGTTGTTGTCAGATATCAACTCCCATATGGTCCCACCACCTTAGTAAAGGAACTGACCAATATCAGTCCTGATGCAGAATCTCGTTCCGAAACGTCGACCGTTTACTCTTTCCCATCGATGCTGCCTGGCCTGCTGAGTTGTTTCAGCGTTTTGTGTGTGTTGCTTGGATTTCCAGCATCTGCAGATTTCTGTTGTTTGTGGCCAATATTCCGAGAGCTCGTCATTTGCATCCTCATCTTGTTTTGGTATGCAAAAGGGGAAGCCGGCCCTTTAACGACCTTTCTTGCCGAGGTTGACTGCACACTATCTGTAAACTTTCCTTTGCCAAGGCGCTACATGAACTTGACTTGCTGTAACTTCCAGACTTCCCACTTCCCTTCCCTCGTCAATGACAACACGGATTGTGGCTGCAGTTGACTTGCACTGAGAATTCGGCTCTCCTCAGTGACTATCTGAAGAGGAGGCTTGTTGAACTGTAATGGAGGCAGCTGTTATTTGCACCATTACTACACAGAGTGATCTCAGGCAGGACAGGAGAACAAGTGTCAAAACCAGCAAGAAAATAACCCTTGCCCACTGTACACTCGAGCTGCAGAATCTTCCGAGCAGGGAGTGAAGCTAATGAATAGACTTCCAAAGGTGATGTCTCTCCTGCCCAAACTTCTTAACCTTAATTGCTTCCAACGGGATCTTCATGGCTAAAGTCGGTGATGTTCTCAGATATAGCAAGGATGTTTGTGCATCATTCCAGACAATGATGGCACAACTACCTCCCCTCTCAGCCAACAGAAAGTTTAATTCTGGTCAGTTTTGAAAGGCCACATTGCAGCTTGCTGTCATTTTGTTAGAAATGTCATTGGTGACCAGACTTGTATCATGTAGCACTATAGCAGTGTCGTTAGCCAATCACTGCAACACTGGGGTCATACTGATGCTCTCTCGAGTCTGTCTGGTAGGTGTCCAGAACAGGAACACTACAATCCAGTTACTCCCATCAGTCTCCTTCGTCCTTCAATGCTGGCAGGTGTTAGTATTTGCTGCTACATACACCAAAGAACAATAACCGCTGGACAGGTCCTGTTCAGGTCAAATACCCCATTTAAAGGCAAAGGAATACCCTTGGCAAACGACAGTAGGCCTGCCAGCCAATACTGCAAATGCCATTAACAGAAGTTGCAGGATCACTGGTGATATAGGCATTACACGTACCATAAACTAAATCTGATCCCATTCTCAGTGGTTGCAGTAACAGTCTTCACCCTTATCCTCATGAAGCGCTTCACAGCTGAGGATTTATGCAGTCCATGATGAGAAGTTTATTGCCATCGTTCAAAGCAGTTCCATTGGCAAGTGTGATTTCTCTGGGCAGTGCGGTCCAGTGCTCCCTTCACAGCTCTAATCTTCTTATCAAAGTGGTAAACAGAATCAAACTCAGTACAGCTGAGGGATGGGCTTTGTTGTAACTGTGCCTGGGGGAGGCAGGTGTACAGCAGGTTATAGACATTACTTGCTCCTCAGACTCTGTTACCGGTTGTTTCTTGTTAAACACTGAGGTAGACTGTTCTTTCTGTCCCTTTACATTCTCTAACTTTAGTTCATTTTTTTTGCTCTTACTGCGAGAATCATATAACTTTTTTTTTTGCATTTCACTCTTCCAGTAAACAGTCACAGGACATCTGCTAACTTTCTCCCATTTTTCTCCTTATATCTGTACTTTTGCAGGCACTCGTTTCTTCCATTCCACCCACTTCTCACCATATCTCTCACTTTCTGCTCGATAACGTGCCAACACACACGCCACCGGAGTCCTCCTGATGTCCAGGACAGGGACTGTCACCTGACCATTAGACACACAATCCAGGCACTCACTCATACTTCAGAATTCACTTTCTCACTCAATCTCTTCTTTCATACATCATGGGATCGAATCCACCCCGAGGCAGTCTCTATCCATCATGCACCAATGGGATACAATCCAACATGAGGCATCCTCTTTTCTCATCGACTCAAGGGATCCATCCCGGACCGAGGCAGCTACTGTTTCCATTTGTTCACTCACCTGATTCAAGCCCATCTAATGCCCCTGTTTTACTGTTGCAGCTTTCCCACATTTGACAAAGGTGATCGACTACTCCACACAGGAGGAATTCTGTGTGAAGACTGATCGGCCAATGGGGCTGAATTCCTTTTTACTGTACGATAAAGTCTAGGGTTTTGTATCTCGGAGGGAACTCCATGTGTCCACGGTCACCATTAGCTGTAATCTGCAAACTCGCACTCGTTCTTCAAATAAACATTAGTTAGCTGTGCACAAGGAGAACGACATGGCCTCTGAAACAAACTGTTCTCAAATTTGAACAAAGAAATATCACGTTTTACAGAGTTTTTTATTCGGTGACTGATAATGACCAAATGGTAATCTTTCCCCCCTCCTCCACCCCCAATCTCCGCTTTCCGCAGCGATTGCTGCCGATGCGACTCCCTTGTCCACGACGCTCCCTACTGATCCCCTTCCTGGTGCTTATCCTTGTAAAGGTAATAAATGTCACATGTGCCCCTACACCACCTCCCTCACTACCACTCATTGCCCCAAGCAATCTGAGGCGACTCTTTCACCGGCAAGTATGTTGATGTCGCCTACCGTATCCAGTGGTCATGATGGGGTATCCTGTATATCAGAGAAACTTGACGTAGATTGGAATACCATCTCGTCAAATATCTTCGCTCCATCGGGAAGAAAACGTGGGATCTCCCGGTGGTCACTCATTTCAATTTTACCCTCTATTCCCATTCCGACATGTCAGACCATCGCCTCCTCTATTACTGCCATGAGTCCACACTCAGGTTGGAGAAGCAACACCTCATAGCCCGTGTGGGTAGGCTTCAGCCCGATGGCATGAACATCGATTTCCCAAACTTCTGGTAATTGCCCTCTCCTCTCCATCACCATTCCCCATTCTCCATTCCTGTTTCTCTCTCTTACCTTATCTCCTTACCAGTCCCTCACCCTTTCTTTCATGGTCTTCTATCCATTGCTATCATATTTCCCCTCCTCAATCCCTTTATCTCTTTTACCAGCCAATTTCCCAGCTCTTTACTTCACCCCGCCCCCATTTCACCTGTCACCTACCACGTTGCACTTCTCCCTTCTCTCCCCAGTTTCTTAATCTGACCTCCTTCTTTCCAGTCCTAATTAACCGTCTCAGCCCAAAACGTCAACTGTTTACTCTTTTCTATAGATGCTGCCTGGCATCCTGAGTTCCTCCAGCATTTTGTGTGCTTTGCTTTGGATTTCCAGCATCTGCAGATCTCCTCGTGTTTGCAATGGAACCTGTTTTTGTTCATATTCCCTGTGTCCTTCTTTAGTCAACAGTCAAACCAAAATAATACAGTACTGATAGCCAAAAGTATCTGCACATTAAAAACAATGATAATTCAGAATTAGTAAAGGAAATATTACACTATAATCTGTCATTTGCTATAATTGTCATTATCTTGTCTTGGTATGTAAGTGAATCCAGTCCCCTTCTGTGAAAGGGAAGCTCTGCTTTTCAAAGACCTTTCTTGCCGAGGTTGACTGCACACTATCTGAAAACTATCCTTACCTGAGCAATAACGTAACTCTTGCCTTGTTGCAAATTGCACGGGTTCACCCACTGAAATGTCCGTCACTTGGCTCATTTCCGGGAACGGGATACAGTGCATAACCTCCCCCCTACTTGTACCACGCACAAACTGCTTAAAGAAACCCTTTTAGACATGGCTAACAAATACTGCCCCATCGAATCTTTTGCTCCATTAGAGTCCCCAGTCAATGTTAGGGCGGTTCAAAGTTCAAGAGTTCCAAGCACATTTTTTATCAAAGTATGTATACATTATGCAGCTTCGAGATTCGTCTCCTAACAAGCAGCCACAAAAAACAAAGAAGCCCCTTCCCAAATCATATAAAAAGGAAGACCATCGAGCACCCAACGTGCAGGGAAGAAGCAAACGAAAGCAAACAGCATTCTGAACTAAATTCCGCTAGCGAGCCCATAGTTCAACGCGGAGCCGAGTGAACTTCGTGGAACAGTGATATGAAGGGTTCAGGTCTTGGCACCCTGATATTTTCAGTTTGGTCCGACACCTAAATCGATGTCCAAATGTCGGGTCTAATCGGCTCGATACGCTCTGGGGCCTGGACCTCGTCGCTTCGATCTGATCCCCGATTCGGCACGGCGATTAATTCTGGGTCCAAACATCGAGGTCAGTCGAATCGGTTTGCGCTGGTGCCCGAACGTCACCACCTCCATTCGGCCTTCGGCACGGCGCTGAAATTGATCGAACCGTGAGTCCGCCTCGCTCTTGGCGACCGGTCCGTCTCCTGACCTCGCCTCGGTTCCGCCGCTGCGAATTACCTTAAAGACCTAAAGGAAGTTACAGATTATTACTTGCTGAGATCGTTCGCCGGAAAATGCTGAATTAAAAAAAAAAATGCATTTCGTGTTTCTTTAGCCACCAGCCAGAAATCGCTTAAGTTCACCATCACCATCTTAAATCCGTTCCGAATCAACAGGCACAGTGATTATCCTGAAGTCACCCATAGTGATAACACTGTTTTTGCTCCTTCCTAGAATCTGTCTCTGTGACTGATGGGAATGAGGCTGTATAACATAAACCCATCAGATTAATTGCCGTCCTTAATTTTGCAGACTCACTCTTAATGCTTCTCACATTCAACTGAACACAACTCAATCCATCTGTGTTGTTGTTTATATTCCTGAGCTCCTGCCCATCCATCCATACAGTATTACTGTGCATGCCATCTCACTTAGATTCAATCCCTCCATTCAGTGACTGGTGTTCTGGTTCACATCCCCCTGTCAATCTCGTTTCAACCCTCCCAGGGAGCAGTAATGAACTTTATGATACTGAACCCCCTCCAGTGAAGGTGCAAACTATCCCGCGTGTACAAGTCATCCCTGCACCAGGAGAAGCCCCAGTGACGGGGTAAATGCAAGCACACTTTTCCCTCGGAGGCTGGGTGGGACTCCAACTGGAGATCATGGGTTAAGGCTGGTTGATGATAAAGCTTAATGAGAACACAAGTGGAAAATTCTTCACTCAGATGGGGGTGTTTGAAGGAGCTGCCAACACGTGATGCATGCAAGTTTGATGTCAAATTTTAAGAGAAGTTTGTATCTGTACATGGATGGTAGGGTATGGAGGGATATGTTCCCAGTACAGGTCGATGAGAGCGGACGGTGTAAATGAATTGGCACAGACTAGATGGACAGAATGGCCTGTTTCTGTGCTGTACTTTCTATGGCGCTATGAATCTATGATCCAGAATCCTGAAACCCTGCCCCGCCCCAGCTCCTCAGCCACCATTCATCTGCTCTAACTTTCTGTTCCTACCTCCACTACCACACGGTACCGGGAGTAAGCCGGAGATTACAACCCTTCAGGTCCTGCTCTTTAACTTCTTCCCTAGCTCTCTATATTCACAGTACAGAGCATCAGCTCTTTTCTACCTGTCCATTGGTACCGACGTGAGTCACCACCTCCAGCTGAATGAACACTAACCCCCTTGCGAGATTTCTATAGCTGCTCGGAGACGTCCCTGACCCTGGCACCAGAGAGGGGACACTCCGATTTACGATGGCGCTGGTGAAGCACAGCGAGCACTTGTCGGTATCAAACAAAACCACTAACTAGTTTATGAATCACACATTTTCAGGTAGACGATCACTGCAATCAATAGGCTGTTGCTTGCCATTCGGAGTTGAGCTTTTCAGCCGCCTATACGAACTCGAATTTCTGCGGTGTGAACTGCAGTGTTGAAGATGCAGGACGGTTGTGCGTGGCGCATCCGGAGCGAATCGAGGCGACGGGGCCCGGGCCGGAGAGTGAGACAATGTTTGGCCACTCCTGGAGCAGACTTGGAGGTGATTCCATGTGACAGAACTGAGGAGAGACAAGCGGTCGCAATGCAGAGTGGAGGTGGCGGGGCCTGGGCCCAGGCCTGCGAGCTAGCAAACACCTGAGTGATCGATCTAAGTGCCAGGTCAGGGTGTCGAGACCGCAGGCAAGGGACGGGCCGGTTCATCTGGCTGCTCAGCGAGGTTTATTCGGATCTCCACTGGACTGAGGCTCCGGCCTGCAACTAACGGGCTGCTGCATCGGCTGCAGTGATGACTGGCCTCACAACATTTGACTCACTCTTGTGAACTTCATTTGTCAGCTGGCCTTTGTTGTTTACACGATTTGTTTTTATTTTCCAGCACTCTGGGTGTTTGATGGTCTGTTTTTTAATGGATTCCATTAGGGTTCTCTGTCTGCCTATAGGGAGACTAATTTCCAGATTGTGTGTGGTACATATAATTCATCATAAATGTACTTTGAGCTTTGAACAGCATCGTTTTGTGGATATTCGGTAACAATCGAGTTACCCAGCGCTGCCATCATGCCTGACATGGCTCTTACACAGTGAGCCCCAGAGTCACTCTCAGCTCCTCAGCTTCTCCTCCTTTCCGAGGGAAACAAAGCCAAACCATCCAGTTTTACCTCATCGCGGAAAGGCCACATGCCAGACAACATCCTGGTGAATCTGCTCTACACTGTCAGGAAGGTTCGTTGCTGCTCCCTGGGACTGGCGGGGGGGATGGGGACCAGAGCACCAGGTCACAGACTACAGTGCAATCATGTTCGTCCGAAAGTGTGTCCACCAGAACTGCAGACAGTCCTCCAGCGGTGTGGGAAACCAATATCACGCTGGTTCCTGAAACCTCTTTGTTAATCTAATATCTCTTTAGTTTCTGTCATTACCTACCACGCCACCCACTAGACTCACTGTTCATTCCCGATGTAATTAAAATTTTCAGCGAGAAATCAGTTAATATTTCCATTCTCGGCATTAGCATTGTCCTGATGAGGGTTCCACCCAAATCGGCGTCTATTTCTGTCCTCACCGACAGTCCAGTAGAACACTGTATATCTCAGTTTAGTTTTATATTTCGCTCTTTATTTCCCTTGGTAAGTATTTGTTATTTTCCTTTCCCTAGGCCCAGTGTGGAAATGAGGCTTCCCCCACACATACCCTCTCCCCGCCCCGGTCGAGCCTTTTTCATGATTTATTTGTAATATTTGGAGGATTCCCATTGGCTGCTCTGATTGACAATTTATTCTGCCCCCGCCCCCCCCCCCAGGCTGGCACCTAACTGTCACGTGATACCCAGCGATTAACGAGTACAGTAGTTTAATGGTGACGTCACAGAGAACGCGCCCTGATCACGAGCCTCGTTTCCTCGGCAACGGGCCGGGGAGCGGGAACGGAGAGGGACCGGAGACGCGCTTTTCGTGTTTTGTAACGGGGAGTCACGCAAGAAGCTTCGCTGAATTTTCCCAAGAAAAGAGCGACAGCACGGGGAGTTATTAGGAATGACAAAAGGGCGGCTTGAGGGGATTTTGCTGATTAATTGGGAGGGAAACTGTTCTCACAGTGGTGTGGAGAATGCTAAATAAAATGAATCGTGTCAGAAGTTATAACCAGTATTAGTGGTGAATTTAAATTTGGCTGCAGTCGACAAAAAAACTCAGAATGAATGTGAAACGTGTTTACAAAGATACATAGTCCTGACGAACAACACACACAAAATGCCTGAGGAACTCAGCAGGCCAGGCAGCATCTATGGAAAGGAGTACAGTCGACGTTTCGGGCCGAGACCTTTCGGAGGTTTGTGAAAGACTAGACTATATAGGGGATGAGTATTTTAGGAGACGAGAGCATCTTTTGATGGACAATGGGAAGATCTATGGGAAACGAGACGATTGAGAGTGCCTTGGATGATGGCTTGAAGTTGGATTAATTGAAATCTGTTGTCAATAGGGCAACTACTACAGCCCAGGATAGGATAAGGGAATCTATCATATACTCCATCTGCCCGAGACAGCCCAAAAGAGGTTCTTTGAGTTTTATAAGAAGATCTGGAAGTTAGGGATCCTTCCAGGGGACTGGAAAAGGGCTGCAGTGCTGTCCATTCTTTGTTTCAGAGAGTAGAGAATTACTTCATCACTACTAATTTAACCTTAAACCTGTGTCCTCTTGTGGCACCCATTTCAACCCTGGGGAAAAGCCTCTGACTATCCACACGATCAATGCCTCTCCTCATCTTATACCCCTCTATCAGGTCACCTCTCATCCTCCGTCGCTCCAAGGAGAAATGGTCGAGTTCACTCAACGTATTCTCATAAGGCATGCTCCCCAATCCAGGCGACATACTTGTAAATCTCTTCTGCACCCTTTCTATGGCTTCAACAGTCTTCCTGTAGTGAGGCGACCAGAACTGAGCGCAATACTCCAAGTGTGGTCTGACCAGTTACCTATATATCTGCAACACTACCTCTCGGCTCCTAAATTCAATTCCACGATTGATGAAAGCCAATACACCGTACGCCTTCTTAACCACAGAGTCAACCTGTGCAGCTGCTTTCAGTGTCCTATTTGACTCAGACCCCAAAATCCCTCTGATCCTCCACACTGCCAAGAGTCTTACCATTAATACTATATTCTACCATCATATTTGACGTACAAAGCTGAACCACTTCACACTTATTTGGGTTGAACTCCATCTGCCACTGCCCAGCCCAGTTTTGCATCCTCAAAAAATTCAATCAGGCTCGTAAGGCACGACCTGTCCTTGACAAAGCCATGCTGACTATTCCTAATCATATTATACCTCTCCAAATGTTCACACATCCTCCCTCTCAGGATTTTCTCCAACAACTTACCAACTATTGAAGTAAGACTCACTGGTCTATAATTTCCTGGGCTATCTCTACTCCCTTTCTTTAATAAAAGCACAACATCAGCAACCCTCCAATCATCCAGAAGCTCTTCTGTCCCCATTGATGATGCAAAGATCATCGCCAGAGGCTCAGCAATCTCCTTCCTCGCCTGCCCACAGTAGCCTGGGGTACATCTCATCCGGTCCCAGCGGCTTATCCAACTTACTGCTTTCCAAAAGCTCCAGCACTTCCTCTTTCTTAATATCTACATGCTCAAGCTTTTCAGTCTGCTGCAAGTCATCACTACAATCACCAATATCCTGTTTCATGCTGAATGCTGAAGTAAAGTATTCATTAAGTACCTCTGCTCTTTCCTTCTGTTCCATACATACTTTCCCACTGTCACTCTTGATAGGTCCTGTTCCTTCATTCCTTATCCTCTTGCTCTTCAAATACTTGCAGAATGCCTTGGGGTTTTCCTTAATCCCGCCCGCCAAGGCCTTCTCATGGCCCCTTCTGGCTGTCTTAATTTCCTTCTTAAGCTTCTTCCTATTAGCCTTATAATCTTCTATATCTCTAACATTACCTAGCTCTCTAAACCTTTTGTAAGTTTTCCTTTTCTTCTTGACTAGATTTATTACAGCCTTTGTCCACCACGGTTCCTGTACCCTACCATAACTTCCCTGTCTTCGTATCTTTTACTTGGATACTGTAACTTGTATGTTTTACAACTGGGCATTGTTTTTTTCTTTTGGCCAGTCATTCAGAGTGGTGGTGGGTTGTGAAGAAATGTCATCAGAGTTTGCAGACGCCTCACACCCAGGAGGGTGTTATGAGTCCAATATTGTTTAAACTGAGGATTAATGATATTTTGATGGTATTGGGTTCGGATAGATGGAGCTAGTCAGGCTGGGATGACTGTCCAACTAAGAGAGGGAAAACTCTGATTTCAAACTCCTCTGCCTTGCGGCCATAGCCACTCATAGAAAAGGCTTCGGGAGTAAACCGTAAAGACAAATCCGGAGCTGTAGTCCCTGAGGCAGTCCGACGTTGCTTTCAACCTCGTTCTGGAAACTCCTGCGACGACACTGGTGCCAAGCTGTATCGGCCCTTGCCCTTCCCTTGGACAACATCGGTGTCGTGGAGAGGGGAGACTTGCTGCATGGGCAACTGCCGGCCTTCCATAGAACTTTGCCCAGGCCTGCGGCCTGGAGAGGAGAAGCTAGACTTTCCAGGTGCATATCCATGGTCTTGCGAGACTAACTGATGCCACCGATGGTGTTGGGGCTGGGCTTGGTCTGGCTTTATGTGCAGATGATGGGGTCTGTGGGAAAGGGGTTGCAATGCCGCCTATGTGGTACGCTCTGTACAAACAGTGTTAACAGCAACGGAAGAATATTCTCTAGACTGGGTTTTAAATTTTCTGTGCCCAAATCAAAATGTGTGCGTTTACTCGGAAACTTAGTGCGGATTATATTCACTTTTATGTGTATGAGTGTTTGCTGTCGAGTATTCCCGTATTTAAATATATCGGGCTTTGGCTGATGTGCAGAACAAATGTAAAGTGTTTGGAGGATAAATGTAAGCAGGTCATTAACTTTATGCTCTGTGAGGCTGGATAGGACTGTGGCTCATCCAGGATGTTCTATTGACAATTTATTGTCCTTTAGTACAGTTTATTAATTTATAGAGAGACAGCTCATTCAGTTTTATATAGGTTGGATGTTCTACAGACCAGTGCACTTTGAATCTGTAATGGAGCGTTCTGGACGACAGCTAGAGATGCATCGGAGGTTAAACAAGGCGAGATGTCTCTTGACCTGCCGAGAGAAAAAAAAAATGAGCCTTGCAAACTGGACTTGCTTAATAGTGTGAGGACGTCACGACTGACTAATTCTGTTTTAATGGGTTGTTGTGAATATAGCAGCAGAGCTGATAAATGTTTTCTGTAGATACTTAAAGAATAAGTGTGGGAGTATACTTTTGGGGATTTGTGGACAAGTGGCCTGGCAAGGAGGTCCATCATGGACATTTCCAGATGTGGAAATAGATTTGAGATTTCTAGAGGATAAACAAATTAAGTGTGTCCAGGACGGATTCCTGTCACAGTATGTGGACAGGCCGACTAGGGGGAATGCCATATTAGATCCTGTACTTGGTAATGAACCGGGTCAGGTCACAGATCTCTCAGTGGGTGAGCATCTGGGCGATAGTGACCACCCACTTCCCTTCCTGTTCCTGACTTCCACCCATACCACCCTGGCCTTTAGCATTATCATGGAAAAGGATAGAATCAGAGAGGACAGTAATTATTTTAATTGGAGAAGGGCGAATTATGAGGCTATAAGACTAGAACTTGCAGGTGTGAATAGGGATGATGTTTTTGCAGGGAAATGTACTATGGACATGTGGTCGATGTTTAGAGATCTCTTGCGGGATGTAAGGGATAAACTTGTCCCGGTGAGGAAGATAAAGAATGGTAGGGTGAAGGAACCATGGGTGACAAGTGAGGTGGAAAATCTAGTCAGGTGGAAGAAGGCAGCATACATGAGCTTTAGGAAGCAAGGATCAGATGGGTCTATTGAGGAATATAGGGAAGCAAGAAAGGAGCTTAAGAAGCGGCTGAGAAGAGCAAGAAAGGGGTATGAGAAGGCCTTGGCGAATAGGGTAAAGGAAAACCCCAAGGCATTCTTCAATTATGTGAAGAAAAAAAGGATGACAGTGCAGGTAGAACCGATTAGAGATAAAGGTGGGAAGATGTGCCTGGAGGCTGTAGAAGTGAGAGAGGTCCTCAATGAATACTTCTATTCGGTATTCACCAATGAGCGGGAACTTGATGATGGTGAGGACAATATGAGTGAGGTTGATGTTCTGGAGCATGCTGATATTAAGGGAGAGGAGGTGTTGCAGTTGCTAAAATACGTTAGGACGGATAAGTCCCTGGGGCCTGACAGAATATTCCCCAGGCTGCTCCACGAGGCGAGAGAAGAGATTGCTGAGCCTCTGGCTGGGATCTTTATGTCCTCGTTGTCCACGGGAATGGTACCGGAGGATTGGAGGGAGGCGAATGTTGTCCCCTTGTTCACAAAAGGTAGTAGGGATAGTCCAGGTAATTATAGACCAGTGAGCCTTACGTCTGTGGTGGGAAAACTGTTGGAAAAGATTCTTAAAGATAAGATCTCTTGGCATTTAGAGAATCATGGTCTGATCAGGGACATTCAGAATGGCTTTGTGAAGGGCTGATCGTGTCTAACAAGCCTGAATGAGTTTTTTGAGGAGGTGACCAGGCATATAGATGAGGGTAGTGCAGTGGATGTGATCTATATGGATTCTAGTAATGCATTTGACAAGGTTCCACACAGTAGGCTTATTCAGAAAGTCAGAAGGCATGGGATCCAGGGAAGTTTGGCCAAGTGGATTCAGAATTGGCTTGCCTGCAGAAGGCAGAGAGTCGTGGTGGAGGGAGTACATTCAGATTGGAGGATTGTGACTAGTGGTGTCCCAGAAGGATCTGTTTTGGGACCTCTACTTTTCGTGAGTTTTATTAATGACCTGAATGTGGGGTTAGAAGGGTGGGTTGGCCAGTTTGCAGACGACACAAAGGTTGGTGGTGTTGTAGATAGTGTAGACGATTGTCAAAGATTGCAAAGAGACATTGATAGGATGCAGAAGTGGGCTGAGAAGCGGTAGATGGAGTTTAACCCGGAGAAGAGTGAGGTGGTACACTTTGGAAGGACAAACCCCAAGGCAGAGTACAAAGTAAATGGCAGGATACTTGGTAGTGAGGACCAGAGGGATCTCGGGGTACATGTCCACAGATCCATGAAATTTGCCTCACAGTTGGATAGGGTACTTAAGAAAGCTTATGGGGTGTTAGCTTTCATAAGTCGAGGGATAGAGTTTAAGGGTCGCGATGTAATGATGCAGCTCTATAAAACTCTGTTTAGGCCACACTTGGAGTACTGTGCCCAGTTCTGGTCGTCTCTCTATAGGAAGGATGTGGAAGCATTGGAAAGGGTACAGAGGAGATTTACCAGGATGCTGCCTGGTTTAGAGAGTATGCATTATGATCAGAGATTAAGGGAGTTAGGGCTTTTCTCTTTGGAGAGAAGGAGGATGAGAGGAGACATGATAGAGGTGTACAAGATAATAAGAGGAATAGATAGAGTGGACAGCCAGCACCTCTTCCCCAGGACACCACTGCTCAATACAAGAGGACATGGCTTTAAGGTAAGGGGTGGGAAGTTCAAGCGGGATATTAGAGGAAGGTTTTTTACTCAGAGAGTGGTTGGTGCGTGGAATGCACTGCCTGAGTCAGTGGGCGAGGCAGATACACTCGTGAAGTTTAAGTGACTGCTAGACAGGTATATGGAGGAATTTAAGGTGGGGGCATATATGGGAAGCAGGGTTTGAGGGTAGGCACAACATTGTGGGCCGAAGGGCCTGTAATGTGCTGTACTATTCTATGTTCTATGTTCTAAATTCTTGAGCGTGTGAGAGGATGTCTGGTTATTTACGGCAGCAGTATTATTTCCTTTTTGCCTGTCTTTACAGACTGTTCTAAAAACCCAGTTAGTAACCGGGTGGGTTATTTATTCCCTGGTTTAATGTTGTGGTGGGTAAAGGTTGTCTGTCTATACAGCAGGATTTATGGCCATTACCATTAGTCTGCAATGGGTTGAACAAGTTAAGTCAAACAGAGTTGTGATCTGCCCAGACACTACTTCGGTACTGCAGAGTTTGGAATCGAAGTCTTCAAGAAGCCACAGCCGATCTGTTGATGGATGTGTATTATGATCTATATGGTCTGAAGTGTGTGGGAAGAACCCAGTACACAGAATATAGAAATTTATAGCACGTTACAAGCCCTTCGGCCCACAATGCCGTGCCGACCATGTAACATACTCCAAAAACTGCCTAGAATTTCCTTAGCACACAGCCCTCGATTTTCCTAAGCTTCATGTACCTATCTAAGAGGCTTTTATAAGCCCCTATTGTATCCGCCTCTACCACCGCCGCCAGCAGTGCATTCCACGCACCCACCACTCTCTGTGTGAAAAACCTACCCCTGTCATCCCCTCAGTACTTATTTCCAAGCACCTTAAAACCATTCCCCCTCCTTGTTAGCCATTTCACCCTCTGGGAAAAAAAAAAAGCTCTGGCTATCCACACGATCAACGCCGCTCATCGTCTTTTACACCTCTATCAGGTCACCTCTCGTCCTCCATCGCTCAAAGCAAAGCAGACAATGAGTCTGAGGTAGATATTATATTTCATGTGGGAAAGTATGAAGCCAAATGTTGCACCAGGCTGGGAAATAGCAGAAATTGTGGGATAAGAGTTGCAGAGGGAGGTGATATTATTGTTTGCTTCCATCAGTCTAAGGGTGGCACCTTTTGGAAAAGAATAAGAGGGAAGATGTGTAGTTTATGAGACTAATAGTCGGACATACGGGTTTGCACTCCTCTTTGGAACTTCTTGGGTAGTAAGGGAATGTCTCGTGTGATTTTTGTAATCTCTCAGAGACGGTGGAACATGTGATCATGATGTGCCACAGATATTCTTTGGAATGTTGGAAGCTGTTTAGGCATTTAATGGGTCGAGCTGGGGTGCGGAATTTGCAGGATATACTGGTACCTCAGGCCGGGACGGTTAAGTCGTGTGGGACCCTGGTGAACGTTTTAGTTAAAATAGATTTGTGATGTCGCATCTGATCCCCATCAAGCGTCCCCTCAGACTCCATTACAGTAGGTGGTGCTAATGCACCTGATGGGAGAAAGTAGGAGGAGAGTGAAACAAGTCCGGGACGGCGGCCCCTGCTACCCTGCTGACGTCACCATTGCAGTCAGTCCCTGCGCACTGCTTCAGTGTCCTGGCGCCCCGTCATTGAGAGCCCATTGGGGGCTCCCTCAGCAGACGTAGATCCGTGTGACAGGAATAAGGCCCAGCTCCGCCTTCTCCAGGACAGCTGGGAAACGGCAAACTCCTTTGTCCCAGCTGCTGAGGCCTACATGGGGATCTTTGTGTTTGTCATCGCGATATGATGAAAACTTATCCCACTATAATAGAGTTTTTCTCCGACCAAATGCCCCATGGATTTCAGGGTGAAAGGTCACCGAGCAAAACGTGGACTCTGCTTCTCCTTTCACAGATGCTGAGTATTTCCAACAGTTTCTGCTTCTAGTTCAGGATCATTTCTGTTTGCCTGACTCTGGATCACTGCTACTCCTGTCACATGTGAACATAGTTATTGTGGCAAAGTGGTTAAGGCGATAGATAACAAATCGATTAAGTTGTCTCTGCATAGTTTTGAACCCTGACAAATTACCTGCCTCTTCATTTTTTGTTTTATATTCTTCGTGACTCTCTGATCCGTCTCACGGACACGGATTGTGAAAGAACCAGTGCAAACACCAATATCTGGTCACCGTTTCTAAACCCAGGAAGAGCCGATTTATTCCAGTTTCTTTCAGGATGTCTCTGTGGCGCAATCGATCAGAGCCTTGCGCCGTTAGCCGGAACATCAGTGGTCGAGGCCACTCATAATCTCTGGAAATCCCGCTGCTTTTGTTGTCCGGTGTGTGTGCTCCTATTTTATTTACTGAAAGCGATAACCACATATAAAAAATAGAATACTATCACCACTTGCCTTTCCTTGCATGCATTTTGCCATGAAATGAATGGACAGAACATGGAATATGAAACCAATACAAACTCTCATTTGGCACCGGTATATCCAACGTTTGTCCTTCAACCAATACGTGTTGCGGCGGTTCCATCGGGCACCAGCTCCTCTCTGACCTCTGGTGGCCGGTAGCTATAACACAAGACCCAGCTCCTCTGTGCCCTCTGGTGGCCGGTGGCTATAACACAAGACCCAGACCACCACTGTCCTCTGTGGCAGGTGGCTGATTTATTGACTCACTGTGTCTCTCTCTGTCATTTTCCGACCCAGGAATCCGGATATTTCGTTCACGTCATCGCGCAAGTTAAATAAATTCACAACTTGACATCCTCACGACTCGGTTGACGGCATTCCCGACTGCAGGGAACAATCTTAATTTGGGTAGTTAATGATCATTCCGTTTCAGTCTGCAAGAATGTGACAAGTGATTCCGATTTAAATATTCTCTCTTTAAATTGACGTGGATGCGAATTTCCAAAAGTGTCTTGTTTCTATTCAGGACTAATGCGCAGTCTTGCGTTTGGTGAAATATTTTGTTCATCCGCCTTTACGTCGTCCTTTTAAATAATACTCTGAGTTTGAAAGTCTGTTGTTGCTCTCTGACTTAAACTCCTTAAATTTTACAGGTCAATGGTGTGAGACCCACAGACAGTCACGTCTCCTTTTCTCCCTGCCGCAGCTCCCCACAATGAGAATAAATGGAGGAGAGGTCAGACATATCTTCAGATATTTCCTGAGGAGACGGAGGTCCTTTAACATCTGCCGGGCGATGCTGAGGATGCTCTACGAGTCTGTGGTGGCCACTGCTATCATGTCTGCTGTTGTGTGCTGGGGCAGCAGGCTGACGGTAGCAGACACCAGCAGAATCAACAAACTTATTCGTAAGGCCAGTGATGTTGTAGGGATGGAACTGGACTCTCTCACGGTGGTGCCTGAAAAGAGGATGTTGTCTAAGTTGCATGCCATCTTAGTCAATGTCTCCCATCCACTACATAATGTACTGGGTGGGCACAGGAGTACATTCAGCCAGAGACTCATTCCACTGAGATGCAGCACAGAGCGTCATAGGAAGTCATTCCTGCCTGCGGCCATCAAACTTTACAACTCCTGCCTTGGGGGGTCAGATACCCTGAGCCGATAGGCTGGTCCTGGACTTATTTCATAATTTACTGGCATAATTTACATACTACTATTAAACTATTTATGGTTCTATTAGTATTTAATATTTATGGTGCAAATGTAACGAAAACCAATTTCCCCCTGGGATCAATAAAGTATGACTATGACTATGACTAGATACAAAAAGGATGAAAGGGCGTGCCTAATAATCGGGAAGAAAAACTGAGGTTAGATGAGCGACCACGATCGAAATGAATGGCGGAATTGTCTCGAAAAGCCGAATAACCTACTCCGACTTCTATTTTCAATCTTTGAACGTCCAACCTTTGTGCTCAGAATGTCAGACAGAAGATATCATCGTTCATTTGACAGTGGTGACGTGGCTCAGTGGAGGAGCGCATGTGTGAGGTCCCGGGTCCAAACCCCGCATTTCCACATTGTTGTTTGTGAAGTTTGAAATCTGGGCGGAAAATCCCAGATGAAGAAATTTCTCGCACTATCGTTGGCCTTTCATTGCCGTCCTAGAGACGCCACGATAACCCTGTAACCCGTGGGATAGTTAAGAATGGTTCCTTGCCGCATATGAGTCCTCGGTAGTGGAATTCTAAAAACACCCCCACTTTTAGGGAAGGGACGAAAGCTCGGCCGTGGTGTTCTGAACATTACAGCAACAACTACAATTCTCATTGAAACCTACTGAATGTGGAAGAACCAAGATTATGTGGACGTGGAGAGGATGATTCCTATGGTGGGGGTGTCCAGAACTAGAGGGAACAGCCTCAAAATTGAGGGGAGACCTTTTAGACTGAGGTGAGGAGGATTTTGTTTTAGCCTGAGAGTAACAAATCTGTGGAATGCTCAGCCGCAGACTGCGGTGGAGGCAAGTGTATGGGTTTGAGTGGGATCCGGGATCAGCCGGGATGGAATGGCGGAGCAGACTCGATGAGCTGAATGACCGATTTCTGCTCCTATGTCTTATGGTCTAACTAAATCCCGATGAAGGGATGGTTTGAGGTACGTACTTGCGATGCGGAAACCAAGTCAGCATCTAAACCCGCGAGTTCCGTTCACAGGGAGACGAGGTGAACTTCTGGTTCAGCTTGGAAATCCAACATTCATTCAATGATCAGGACAGGATTAGAACGTTAATGGGACCTCGGGATTGAACGTCGGGATTCCCGAGTGTGGCTCAGAATGTCGTTATTGATAAGAAGCCCCACAAGAGGGATGAATTGTCCTTGCTAGCAATTAAATGAGAGAAACCCCATTCACTGGCAAATATCGGGAACGAGGTGCAAGATGGGTTAAAGCATAAACGACACGGAGAGAATAACTGGGTGGTCCAGAAAGTAAGGAAGAAAGAAACGAAAGTGGAGACAGAACTAAGGACAGAAAGTGAAGTAAGTGGGTAGGAATAAGGGGGAAATGGAATTGATGCAACATGGACAGACACAGAGGGAGATCCAGACATATACAGAAACAGACGAGACCTAAACATATACAGGCACCGACACAGACATAGACAGAAACAGACACAGACAGAGATGCAGACATCATACAGACATAGACATACAGACACAAACCCAGACATGTACAAACATAGACAAGACAAAGACAGATACAGGCACCGACACAAACATAGACAGACAGAGACACAGACACAGACTGAAATATAGACCCAGACATATACAGATACGCAACAACACACACCCATACCAACACACACAAACGCAAACACACACAGAATGATACGTGCGCATACACAAACAAACGCAAGAGGTTGCACATCATTCATGGGAGAGCAATGCTATTTTTTTTCCCATAGCAGAGTGGCGCAGCGGAAGCGTGCTGGGCCCATAACCCAGAGGTCGATGGATCGAAACCATCCTCTGCTATCTCAACTGCTAACAACAACAATTTTCCGTCAGTGCGCTTTAAAACACGACGGCATCCCATCATTGGTAGATGCAAGGAAATCCATTGGCTTTTGGCTGGAATGTACCTTTATATGTTATCCTTTTTAATTTTTGCGGAGGTTTCTGTTTGGTTGGAAAGATTAACAGATTGAGGTATCTTAACGTCATCTATTCTCTGCAGAATAAACCCGTGTCTTGTATATAAAAAAATGCTGGAAACATACAGTGGGTAGGCAACATTTGCAGAAAGAAGAGATTTGATGTTTCCGGTCGATGCCCGTTCGTCCCAACTGGAAAAGAGAGAAAATAAACAAAATGCTGGAGGAACTGAGCAGGCCAGGCGGCATCTGTGGAAGAGTACACTCAACGTTCCGGCCGAGACCCTTCATCAGGACTGGAGAAAAAAATGAGAAGACCTTGCAGAGGAGTCTCTCTCTCTCTCTCTCTCTCTCTCTCTCTCTCTCCTCCCCCCCCCCCCCCCACCCCCGCTTTCCAAATCGTTCCCTGCATCGATTACTCAGACAATAAATCCTGTTGGGGAATCTTCTTCATCCCAACGCACAATCAGGCACAAACGGGAGCGTGTCCTCTGGCCAGTGCTCGACAAAGAAGCAGCTGAATCGGAAAGGATTCCCGAGATCTCGCCGGTCGAAGAGGGAGAAAAGTAAAATGTCTGAAAAGTGTCGGTTTTGCAGTCCCCGAACGAATGTTGATTTGACCCCGTGAAACGTCGTGTGTTCGGACGTCTGAATGACAGATTTATTTTCGCGCTGGTTTCTCATCACTGGTTAATACACCCGCCCGTCACGGAAAATGATGGTTTCATTTCCCCGACGAAGAATTAGTTTTGCTGTTTCCATATTAAATATGATTTCAAACGGAATTTTCAAAACAAAAAGAAAAGTGTTAAGGAGGTTAAGTCGGAGTTTGATGTTGAAATGATCGGTTCATCGGGGATGTGGAACAGTCCGGTCTGCAGTGACCCCGGGAAGGGAGAATCTCGCGATCGGTGTTCAGCTTCTTCAGATATCCCCTCAGCGACTCTGTATCTCAGCGCCATTCAGTGTAACCCTCAGTGACAGAGTCCAATGTTCGCTAAAATATTTCCATCATCCACCTCTGCTATGCTTTAAACTTTAAGCAAAGGCCGGTCTTACGCTCGATTTAAGGAGTACGGTTCAACGAGTTAGAAAGGAGGAGGAGAATGAAACCGACGCCTTCGCCGAGCTCAGGCCACCCGCCAGAGACTGAGTGAGATTCTCTCCTCCAGCTCCGCGCCCAGAGCTCAGGGTGAAAGATCATCGACCTGAAACGTGAACTCTGTTTCTCCCTCCACAGACGCTGCCTAAGCTGTGGAATATTTCCGGCAGTTTCGGATTTTACTTCAGTAATTGTCCTGTTTTTGCCGACCCCGGGATCGATACACTCCCCATACGTCCCGTGACACAGTGACCACATTCCATGTAAAATGCCCTTGTTCCTGGACTGCCCAGTTGTGAGGAGTGTGTAGTCGTGGCCGAGTCGATTGCAGATGCGATAAGAATTTATTGGGAGTTCCCCGCGAAGCTTCTAAATCGGACAAATATTTGTTCCTCACGTTTTCTTTTTATAGTGTCCTCGACTCTCTGATGGAAATCATTCATTCACGCAGATTGTGAAAATCGGTGTCCTAGCTTCGACTACTAGTCAACATCGTCCAACGAAGAAATGGATCATTTAATCCTTTTTCAGTCCCTGTCTTGGTGGCGCAATCGGTGAGCGCGTTCGGCTGTTAACCGAAAGGTGGTGGTTCGAGCCCACCCAGGGTGTCTGGTGATCCAGCAGCAGTTACTGTGCATTTCATTGTCTGCTGGGATAGTGGGTGGGGGTGGAATGGGGGGATGTTCCCTTTCAGCTGCCGTACAGAGTGCAGTGGGGATTTAAATTGTTTTATTTTTGCCAGATACAATATGTGACAAAAAGCTTCTCTTTCATACTTTTCATAGACATCAAACTCTTACTATCTCTTCTTTCAGTTGGTCCCGACGAAGGGTCTCGGCCCGAAACGTCGACTGTACCTCTTCCTATGGATGCTGCCTCGCTTGCTGCGTTCACCAGCATTTTTTTATGTGAGTTGCTTTCATAGACATCATATCATGACGCAGAGCATTGTCTGAGAACAAGGTTCATCATTAATTAAATGCAGAATAAAGTGAAACAGCCACAGAGAAAGCACAGTGCGGGAAAATAATAAGGTGGAGCGTCGTGACGAGGGAGATTGTGAGGCGTCCATCTTTTTTAACGAGGAGACCATTCAAACTATGCTTCAGAGCGTGGCACATGCTTTATTTTCCGTGATCATTCTGCTGGAGTCTACTTGGTTCTTTTCCACAAAAATTATCATGGTGTTTGGGAAGAGAACTGAACAAGGATAAAGTATGATCGCACTGGATGGTGGAGCAGACTCGGGGCCGAATGACTGTGGCCATCAGCCATTATCCGTGTGGCACTGCTCAGTTGTGATATGCAGGAAGGTTTGGACCTGAACACTTCTGTATTTTAAGTGGGAATGTAGCTCAGTGGAAGAGCGCATGCTTTGCGTGTATGAGGTCCCGGGTTCGATCCCCGGCATCTCCACGCTAGTGAGCATTGAATTTTGAACATTGCAAAGCTCAAACCGAATCATCAGGTTTGCAGTCATCACAATGACGGTACCGCGATACAGCGGCACACATAAAGGAGGTAGAATGATGCTTTGAGTCTGAACGTGGATAAGACCAAAGAGATGATTCATTTGGAAGGTGCAGGCTGACCGCTCATTACCGCAAATAAACGGCTCCTCCAGAGAGAGAGAGAGAGAGAGTGGACCACCAAACCCGCCCTCTGAACGCCACAGAGAACAGCAAGAAATCGCACCGGTGTGTCCACTTCCTGGCTTCAGTGAGACTTCCCCAACCCCTCTTCAATCTGTGTTTATTTCACAGGAGCATCATTGAGAGAGCTCTAACCAGTTGCTAAACCGTCTGGTACGAGAATCGCAGGACATCCGACGGCAGGACTCTACAGAGGAGAGAGAGGACTGCTGACAGCAGCTCACTTTCACATTCAGACCCAGAGATTTGCGGACTATTGAAAACTGACGGAATTCTGACCTTCATTCGATCATATGGACGGATTGGGAGGTGAACGAGACTCGGGATTGGACAAAATAAATCCCGGAGTGTGGGTGTATTCTCCGCTGCACCTCAGACTGCGGTCGCTGCTGGTCACGTCGAGACTGACCGACGTAGCATCCACAAAATGCAGCGGGAGCTCAACGGGCATCTGCGCACGAAATATGGACTGTTTCCTCCTCCTCAGAGATGCTGTCAGACCTGGTGACTTGCCCCGGCATTCTGTGTTCTGGATTTGCAGCATCTGCAGAATCTCCTGTGTTTATAACCTAAATAACAGTCAGCAGGCAAAGAGAATCTCCCGCTGTATATTGTAGACCACATCCATGGCTACAACTCGAAAGTTTATAAAGAAACTCCCATCGGGGTCTTCTTACCCGAACAGCTTCTTAATCCCCCCAGGAGGATTCTACATCTCCCGATCCTGCTCTGCTCTGACTGAGACTCCATCCAATTCAGTGACTGATTTCCTGGTGAAAGGTCATTGAGCTGAACGTGAATTCGGTTTCTCTTTTCTCAGCCGCTAACAGATCTGCTGAATATTTCCAGCAATTCCGGCTTTTAGTTCAGGATCAACCCCGTTTATTTGACTCCGGGATTTGAATCTACGTGTGAAGAACTTGTAGTCGTGGCCGAGTGGTTAAGGCGATGGACTAGAAATCCATTGGGGTTTCCCCGCGCAGGTTCGAATCCTGCCGATTACGTGTTTATATCGGTTTTGACTCCCTGATCCCTCCCAGGGATACAGATTGTAAAAAGCCAGTCGAAGCACCGATCTCTGTTCGCCGCCTTCAAAACCAGGAAGTGTCCATGTGTTTTGCTTTTATTCAGGTGGCCTCTACTATGCAATCGGTCAGCTGCTGTTCGGCTGTTATCCGAAATGGTGGTGTTCCAAACTATCCAGGCACGCTTTTGATCCAGTGGCCTTGGTTGTCCGTTTTGTGCTCTCCGTGCTGTGCCTAATACATTCATTTAAAGATTTTAAAAAATCCACATATGGAAAACAGAACACTATCACGACCTGCCTTGCTTACATTCATGTTGACATAAACTTAATATATTGTACATGGACGATCAAACAACAGAAACTCTTACAGGGCACCAGTGTATTTCATGTTTAAATTTATGTTATCGCCAGTTGAACCAGAGGGATAAATTCATTCAATCTCACTCACACCAACACTGTTTCCACAACTCACTTTCAAACTCGACATTTCATGCTATCGACAATATTCCTTTGTTGTTGTTATTATTATTATTATTATTATTACAACGTTTGTACTTTCTGAGCTCAAGCCAGTAAAACCAGAAGTCCGGGTGAACTGAAGTGTAACAGCGACAGGGGAAGCACAGTGCAGGTAAATAATAAGCTGCAGTATCATAACGAGGTGGATTGTGAGGTCAAACGTACACCTTATCGTACTAAGAAACCATTCAATAGACAAAACAGCTGGACTGAAACTATCCATGAGTTTGTGACACGTCCTTCCAAGCTTTTGTGCTTTCTGCCCGATGGAGGAGGGAAAGGAGCGGGGTTGTCTTTGGTCAGGAATCTGTCCGTTCGATATGACCGGAAATTGTATTTCCTGCAGCGGAGTCCTTGAAACTAACGGACTTGTTGGGACTAATGTTGTGTTTTTCATTTGGCCAACACTGCACCCAATAATTAAGAAAATTATTGAGAAAACCAGAGTAGGGAGGAAGAGGAAAATCCCCTTCATTCATCCACCCAGAAACAAAGTTCAGACAGGTGACCATTAAATAGGAAAGGTATGATCTTACTTTGGAAATAGAGCCGAACAACTAGAACAGAACCGAATTTCCCAAATAGAAACACCTAAACAGAATAGAGAGGGATAAAGTTCGAAATTATAACTTCACAATGGATAACCACTCGGAAGAATAGATTCGCAACGATCAGTTTGATCCAGACGCAACACTCACCCCAACCCCCCAGCTTCCCCCATGGGAAAAATGCATCCCGATGAACACAAGTACTCTTCTCGACAGGGTGCCAAGCTCACCCCACATCACCAGCTCTAACTCCCACCACCCAGCGGACATCGCACAACCCTAACCCCCAACCTAATCCTAACATCCAAAGGATCACACACCCTAGTTAACCCTGGACACACCCCAACAAAGGGACCTACTTAACACTGGGCCCCATGCTCCTTTTCTCCGCTCCTCCAAATGCGGAGGCCTGCATCCATATTCCTCAGCCATATCCCTAAACATAAAAACTTCACCCATCCTACACACCCCCATAAACCTGAGCCCTCTCTCCACCGGGGACCAAGTTCACGCCACTTCATCATCAGACCGGGTGCTCTTTCAACTCCTCCCACCACCACAAAGTCCTGTGGCCCCTCCACCCAGCCATACACCTAAGTATAACACCTCCAACCCTCCTGCACACCCCCATAAACGTGGGCCCTCTCCCCATCAGGGAGCCAGTTTCACCCCACATCACCAGCACCACGACACCCCATAAACATTCCCAACCCTACACTTCACCCTAATTCTAACTTCCAATGGACTGTGCACCCAAACTAAACCGGACAGCACCCAAATAACCCAAGCCACACCCCACAAAAGGGCTTACCTGACAGTCCTTTGCCCTACCCCTAAACGTAACATCTCCAACCCTCATACACACCCCCTTAAACCCAAGCCCTCACCCCATCAAGGGGCCAAATTTACCTAATATCAGCAGCAGTTTGATTCCTGTTTCAGACCTGCCCCCTATTGCAAGGTCCCGCAGCAACCTTCACCCCGTCCCCTAAATGCAGTTGCCACCCCATCCCACCTCCCTTCGCCGTGAATCCTCCACCCCCATTACCTAACTCTACCCCGGGTCTGTCCCTCCCCACAACTCCCCTCAATTAGCTACTGCACAGCCCCCAGATCACAGCACCCAGTCCCTATAAAACCCCCACCCCCAAAACACTATCCATAAGCAATAACTCCACCATTTTAACTTAAACTCCAGCACGGAGGTTAACGAGGAGGAAGAACCCAATAAAGGCAAGTCGGGGACCGAGACCATGACAACGTGGGCCAAAATCAAAGTGGCAGGGTGAAGTGATACTGCATCTCCAGTACGAGATCTACAAACACTAGAGGGATAGTTTGCCCACTTCCCATATACTCGCATCCTGACCCATCTTCCACTCTTTCCCATTCTCCTAATCTCTCTAAGTCCTCCTGTAGACTCCCTATTTCCTCAAAACTACCTGCCCCTCCACTATTTCTGTATCGTCTGTAAAAATGGCAACAAAACCGTCAAATCCATCGTCCAAATCATTGACATGTAACATAAAAAGAATCGATCCCACCACAGACCCCTGTGGAACACCACTAGTGACTGGAAAATGCTCTCTTTATTCCCTCTCTTTGCTTTGTGCCAATCAGCCACTGCTTTATCCATGCTGGTGTCTTTCCAGTATCACCATGGGCGCGTAGCTTGTTAAGCAGCCTCCTGTGTGGCATGGCACCTCGTCAAAGGCCATCTGACAATCCAAGTACACAACATCAACAGATTCTCCTTTGCCTATCTTGCTTGTTATTTCTTCAACGAATTCCAACAGTTTTGTCAGGCAAGATTTTCCCTTCAGAAAACAATGCTGATTGCGGTCTTTTTACCCTTGCAGTTCCTTAGCTCTATGCAAAATGGTTCAACATCTTCTGACCCTATGTCACTTCTTTCTAATGCTTTAATTTCATTTTTACCAACAGGGCAACGCCATCCACTATGCCTTCCTGCCTGTCCTTTTGATACAATGTGTATCCTTGGATATTAAGCTCCCAGATATAATCTTCTTTCAGCCACAAATCAGTGATGCCTGCAGCATAATACATGCCATTCTGTAACTGTGGTAGAAGTACGCCGATCTTATTATGTATACTGCACACATTCAAATACATCAACTTTAGTCTTGTATGCTCGTTTTTTGATTTTGTCCCCCCTTTATGTTGCAAATCATCCTGTTGACTGCAATTTTGCCCTACCATCAGCCTTTCCTTACCAAGGGTCTCTCTACACATTGACTGTGTTTGTAAACTACCTCATGTTCTGCACTCTCACTCCGTTTCCCATCCCACTGTCAAGTTAGTTTCAACCCATCCGAGCTGTATCTCTGGTTAGTGCAGAAGGTGGTGCTGAGGTATAAGACCAGCAGTGACCTTATCGAACCATGGAGCAGGCGCAAGGGTCTGAATAGGCTGAGGATCAGGAGCAGAAGCAGTAGAGGACAGTGACGTATCGGGGGAAGAAATATTGTTCAGCATCATAGCAAACAGATAATTCACCTGGCGCTGATAAACACATCCAGGCCGGTTCAAAGGAGGATGGGTGGAAACAGCAGAGACTCTGCACATCATTTCCCAATCTCTCTGGCTGCGGGAGGATTGAAGGCTGCTGACATTGTGTCCATGTTTACAAAGGCAAATGGGGATGGGCTGAGTAATTACCGGCCAGTCAACTTCCAGGCAGTGCTCAGAGGATTGCTGGAGATAAATCCGAGCGACACCGGGAATCATTGCTGAGAGAAGATTTATTCTCAACATCGGAAGGTTGGATGTTGTTTGATTATTTTTCAGGAGAATTGGTGAAGATAGTGAAGTTTAATCCTGGCAAGTGTGAGGTTAAATGTGAAGGGAACATACACATTTAATGGCAGGACCCTTACAGCATTAACGCACAGTTTGATCAGGGGGTCTAAGTTGCAACACAGACAGGCAGAGTGGTAAAGAATGTGTACGGTATGTTCGCCGTCATCATCAGAAACACAGAATACAAGGGTCAGGAAGTCCGGACTCAGATGTAGAGTTTCTGTTCAGGCTACATTTGGAGTGTCGTGTGCAGTTCTAGTTGCAGGAGGAATGTGGAGGCTTTGCAGAGGGTTCAGGAGAGATTTATCAGGATGCTGCCTGGACTGGGGAGGATGTGCTGTGAGGACCAGAAGGACAAAATTGGATTGCTTCTTCTGGATCATTGGACCTGAGGAGAGACCTGACAGGATTTGATAAAACTCTGAAAAGCATTGTTAGGTTCCACAGTGCGCATCTTTTTTTTTTCTGAGAGTTCACACATCACATACTTGAGGACATAGCTTTAAGGGGAGAGGAGTAAAATTTAAAGTAGATGTTTTACAGAGTGGTGGGTGCATGGATCACACTGCCTGGGATGGGAGTGGTAGCAAATTTGTCAGCTTTTTAATACCAGATCAATTTGCAGGAATTGGGGGATATGGATCCTGTGCAGGCAGAAGGGATCAGTTTAATTTGGAATCATAGTCGGCTGAATGTCCTGTTCCTATCCACAACTGTTTGATGTCTGTACAGTGTGCTTGATGTCATCCACATGGATGTCAGCGACGTGTTAGATAAAACCCACAGCGCAGAGCGATCCCATAGGATCTAAGGCAAAGTACAAATGGATCCCACTCTGTCTCGGTGAGAGTGAGTGAGGGAAACTCTGCTGTCAGTGTGGGCACCTGATGAAGGAGTTTGCAGATGTGACAATACTTGTCCGTGTGGGAGATCGTGAGGAGGGAAGTTGAAGACTGCAGGAAAGGCCAGTGGATTCAGCAGGTGGGCAGGCAGGAGGAACATGGAATTTAATCTGGGGAACTGAGGAGATGTAGGTGGGGAAGACAAACAAGGCCGTGGACACACAGTACATGGGGGAATATGTAGAAGTGTGCAGGGGCAGAGGGACTCTGGAGAACATGAGGACACGTCCCTGGCAGCAGTCAGCAGTCAGCAGTCAGTTGATGGGTGAAGAAGGCATAGAGCAGACCTGCATTTGTTGTCTGAAGGCACAGTGTACCAGAGCAGGGAACTCTACTGGAAATGCATAAACGGAAGTGGGGTCTCAGATGTAGCACTGGTCACCGCACCACAGGGACATACAGACACACACACATCCGAATTATGAGCAGGAGTTCCCATTCAGACCCTTCTACCTGCTCTGTCATTTAATGAGGTCATGGCTGGTGCCACTTCAATATTAAACTGCATGTTCCTGTCTGCCTGCCTTCACAGCCACCACCATCAGAGACTATGAAGTTTATTTCCCAAACTGTACTGTAGTATCTGTACAATTGTAATTCTGCCCATTGTAAATTAGCACCTGATGTAAGCTCCCATGTCAATTTTTGGAATTGATGGCTTCTTCTCCTGATCCGATACTGAGAGAAATGTTAGTGGATACTGTATGTCTTCTGAGTACCTCATGTCACGGAGAGGCATCACAGCTCCTGTTCCACTCAATGAACATGACCCTTAGTTATGAATGCATGTTGGGGCTACACGGTCGAGTTGTTGAGTGTGCTGTAAGAGGTCTATACATTTGGAAAGTGGGTTAACAGTGCAGTCTCTACCCTTCAATAGTATGAGTTTGATTCTGTTTACCACTTTGATAAGAAGATTAGAGCTGTGAAGGGAGCACTGGACCGCACTGCCCAGAGAAATCACACTTGCCAATGGAACTGCTTTGAACGATGGCAATAAACTTCTCATCATGGACTGCATAAATCCTCAGCGCTGAAGCTGCTTCATGAGGATGAGGGTGAAGTCTGTTACTGCAACTACGGGGTGATGAGATTAGATTTAGGTAACAGTACGTGCAATGTCCATGTCACCAGTGATCCTGTAACCTCTGTTAATGGCACTTACAGTATTGGATGGCAGGCTCACTGCTGTTTGCCAAGGGTATCCCCTTTGCCTTTAAATTGAGCCTTTGGCCTGAACAAAAGCTGTCAAATATTTATTGATATTTGGAGTCTGTAGCAGAAAATACTAACACCTGCCAGCATTGAAGCACGAAGGAGACTGATGATTGTAACTGGATTGTAGTGTTCCTGTTCTGGGGACCTACCAGACGGGATCGTGAGAACATCAGTATGACCCCAGTGTTGCAGTGATCGGCTAACAACACTGCTGTAGTGCTACATGATACAAGTCTGGTCATCAAAGACATTTCTAACAAAGTGGCAGCAAGCTGCATCATGGCCTTTCAAATCTGAACAGCATTAAACTTCCTGTTGGCCGAGAGGGGAGGAACTTGTGTCATTATTGGACTGAAATAATGCAAAACATCTTTGATATATCTGAGAACATCGCCGATTTTATCAGTGCGGATCCCGTTCGAACAGGGGTGCCAAACTACCGGCCCGCGGGATGATTTGTGGAATAAAAGTATATTCACGACCATTTATTATACATCTGTACGGCAGCCGCTCCCTCTCCCACCGCTGTCTGTGCCGCCTGCTGCGCCGGCGGCTTGTTGTGTGTACTTAGAAAACAATAGGCGGCAGTTAACCGCCCGCTGTGCATAAGCACCTTCCACCCTGCTCTGAAGACCACGAGGGCCCCACTTACGTCGTCAGACACAGTATGAGCAGTCAGAGTACTCAGGCAAGTAACACCTGTAGCAAGGCTGCTGTGGTTCAAAATGCTTTCCAAGAAAATAAAAGTTGACATCGAAGGTCAGATATTCAACGATAATTGGAAAGCTCGTTGTTCTTCTGTGAGGACAACAGCAAACCTGTGTGTCTGATCTGCTCGCAACAAGCGGCTGCGGCAAACGACTGCAATATCAAATGACACTATGAGACGTCACACGGAGAAAACTATGACATGTACGCATGGGGATGTGGTTTTCTGGGAATCACAGCGGCAGGTCAGCAGGTAGTGTTGAGCGGAAAGTGGAGATGAGGTTGCGGAACGCAGCCACGTTAATGAGCACGGTGGCACCGAGAGGCTGAAGTGTGTTTATATCAGTGCAGGGTGCAGAACTGTTAAGGCAGACGTACTTAGAGCCTGAATTAGTACATGGCGCGGTGATTCGTTGATTACAGAGATCTGGGTGACAGAAGGACTGGACTGGTTTCTAACCAGTCTAGGATTCATATGATTCAGACAGTCCAGAGGAGGCTAAAAGAGATTCCGGAGCAGCTCTGCTGATGTGGAACAATGTCACAGCGGCGAGGAAATCTCGCTGGCACTTGCAGTAAACCAATGTCACAGCCACGGATTCGGCAACGCAGTAGATCGGGCAATTGCGCTCGTGAATATGCACATGTCAGCTAATTATTATTTAATTGCGATAGTACTTAACTCCATTCATTCCATCGTACAATTTGCCGAGACTTGAAACAGTGCAGCAGCGCTTCACTGCCTGTTTGCATTCGGCCTTTGCTGAGAAATTGGACAGTCGGGTCAATTGACTCTGAAGACGAGCGGTATTCGTTTTATTCTTAATTGTTATTTTAAGCAGCAGTGTTGGCTTCATTCACCATTTGAGACTTTTAGCTAACGGCCAGAGTGTTTATTGCTTCCTTTTCCCTTTCACACTGTTCACATTAAATTCTGTGAAATATCGATCTGCTTCAGTGTCTCTCACCTCACACTTGGGCCATATCCGAACCCGGTGACAGTAAGTCTCAAACCACACAATGATGGACCCAGCAGAGAGAGAGAGCAGCTGACCTTGGCCATAAGATTCATTGGTCAGAGTGATTCGGCGAGGCAACAATGTTCCGTTAGAATTCCTATGTATAACCCCTTTTTTCTGTCTCCATCGTGACAGAAGGATCTTGCAAAGTTTGAACAGTGACGTTTTGACATTGGTGGCTTCAGGAGAGGGTAACTTTACTCTCAGTGCGTCTCCAGACTCTACATTCCCAGAGTTTCGAGTCTACATATCTAATTCTCTAGTCTATATTGAGTTGCTTCAATATCCATTCTAAGCTTTTCAAGTCACAAATACCCAGGTTCCCAGCTTTGTGGCTCCATGATTCAGGTCTGCATAACAAATGAGCACTTCAAGTAAGCTCTTCAATTGATTCAACAAATCATCATTGACGTCAGTAGTGTAAATTCTGGAAAAGCCATACTCCAAAAGCTGATCCCTGACTGGATTGTGCAGATACACAAGTAAAGTAACCTCATGATGAAAGTCATGGTACAGTCATGGTGCAGACTGGGAAAACTGAATTGTCATGTAGCAAATTAAACAGATCTATAGAGAAATAGCTAGCATAGCGATGAAAGAAACCTATCTATGCTGTCTTGATCTGGAAATTGAGTTCATATTCTAATTGCCTCTGGAATAAATTGTGAAAGATAAAACACTATAAGATTTGAAAAGGTTCCTTCTCTTCGTTTCAAGTTTCACGTTTTCAAGGTTTCCCAAGGGCTTTTCTTTATGTTCCTAAACGTTTTATTTTTCCGGTTGTTTCCAAGGCTTATTCATGTGTTCAGGGTTTCTCAATGTCCTCCCCACCTCGTGAACACCGAAGTCTCTCTCTCTGCCCCGCCTACGGGTTCTTGATCTCAGTCTACTGGGGTTCCCAGGTGTCTCAGTCTCTCGGGATCGCCGAGTCGCCCTTCCTCTCGAGTTCCTCGTGCCTCCCTCTAAAGTTCCCAAGGTCTCTCGAGTCATTCCTGGCTCTCGCGTTTTCAGGTTTTCCTGCGCCATCAGGTGCCAGCTATCGGGATGGGGTGGTCCTGTAGTGACTGCTTCAGGCATGTGCGGGGCATCAGAGAGCATTGGGCTCTAAGGTTTTTAGACCACCAGAATTGTTTATTGTTGATTAACAACAGTTATCAATGGTCTAACAGCTCCTTTCGTCTTTCTCGAGCGACTCGCTCTTTGTAATGTGGTTTCCTGTGCTTTCTGTTTAAGTTTGTTATGTTAATTTTCATAGGCTCCGGGATTCTGTTATTTTATTGTTGAAGCAGATGCCCGATCAGCTCCAACCGGACAGCTCTCATTTTGTGAATGATCCCTCTGACGGTGTCACTTGGTCGAGCTACCTCTGTAAAAGCTCTTGTTTCTGTCTCTACATGGCCGTCTTTGCCTCCGAGATTGGCAGTGCACACCATGGCAATTGTCTACCAGCATCACTGAAGGACATCTTGGGCAAGTCTCTCATCGGGGACTTCTAGCGCACACAGGTTATGGTGCCTCAGGGGATGCGCATAGAGAGGGGGGTCCTGTCGCAACCACGGATTCGACAGCGCATCAGATTCGGCATTTACGATCGTGAATATGCAAGTGTCAGCTAGTTATTATTTCATTGTGATAGTATTTAACTCCATTCATTCCGTCGTAGAATTTGCCGAGTCTTGGACACAGTACAACAACTCTTTGCTGCCTGTTTGCATTCGGCCTTTGCTGAGAAATTGGCCAGTCAGGTCAATTGACTCTGAAGACTAGCGGTATTCGTTTTATTCTTAGTTGTTCTTTTCAGGCGCAGTGTAGGCTTAGTTCACCATTTGAGGGTTTTAGCTAACGGCCGTGTTTGGCCTCCTGTTTATTGTTTTCTTTCCCCTTTAACACTATTCTCAAAAAAGTCTGTGAAATATCAACCTGCTTCAGTGTCTCTGACTCCGCACTTGGGCCATATCTGAACCCGGTGACACAGAATGCGGGTAGAATTTAGGAATAGGATAGCTGTACTCACTGTGAATCGATTACACTGTCAACTTCCGTGTAGCCCGGAAGACAGACGAACAGATAAATCGGCAGATTATAGGCTGATGTAAAAACAACAGAGGAGCTGTAGCGTTTGAATAATCTGCCCAGAATAACTGGGACACCCTTACAGTCCCAGGCTTGATTGGACATTTTTTTTTTTACGCGTGGTATGTAGATGGTGCACCGGGGAGAGAGACATACCCGATTGGCATTGGAATAGGGCCCAGCAAGATGAGTTTCACTGCGAGAGATTTAATGATCATAATTCTGGAGGTTGTCAGATGGTCGTTGAAGAGGACATGATGGGAACTGCATGTGGATGAACGTAAACTTAGGAATGCGAATGCAGCCGAATTGGGCAGGAATCGTAGAGAGCGGTCTGAGAGCTGAATGTGTTGGTTAAATGCATGCCTGGCATGTGAGAGTCACTGACAGTCCAGCCGGTCAGATTTCAGGGCTTCCCTGTCCCTGTGAGGGAGGGAGAGAAGTCTGGTGACATTCAGGAGCTCAGAGTAATGGGAGATATTGCATTTTTTTAAAAATAAAAACCGTCATATGTCCTGTTTAGCAGCACAAATTGGATGGATCTAGGGGGAAAACATAGTACTACGGAAACAGCAGCACCACTCCAGGACAAAGGCGGGAGTGTTTGCATAGTTAGAAGGTGAGATACAAAATGAACACTTTTCATTGGTGTTTACTAAGGGTAACGTCAGGGAGGAAAGCGAGATCAGGAAAGGGTAGGCTGATATTCTAAGATGTGTTGATTCTAAGGAGGAGATTGTGTTGGGTCTCTCAAAGAGTGTTAAGGTGGGTAAATCCTTCGGGGGGGTTTAGTCCATTGGGGGCCACAGACCACATGCATGCAGACATGCAGTTTCAACTGGCATCATGGTCAACAGACACAGAGTGAACCGGGGGGACTCTTCCTGTGCTGTACTGTTCACTGTTTATTGATGAATGATCACAGCACCATTGGGCAAAGGATCAAATGGAGAGAGTGACGAAACCCTTATTTCTGCTTTGACTGTGGTTCTCATCTGGGACACATAGCCTGCCGAGCTGATGGGAACAACCATTCAGTGTGTTCAAAGAGGAACTGGACAGGTCCTTCGGGGAAATAGCATGCCGAGCTGTGGGAAGAGACTGGGAAATGCACAGTAGGAATGTAGTACCAAAAGCTTGTATATAATACATTGGTTTACTAGTCTACCCCATTCCACAGTGATCTTTTGTCCACTAATGGTCTGAAAAACTCAGTGTAGTCTCCAGGAGACTTCTAATCTACCCAAGTGTATATGGTCAGTTCGTGTAATAAGGACACACTTCTGTAAAGGTCTGCCACTACCTTCCAAGCACACTGAGCTGCCGGAGCACAACACAGGTCAGTAAAGACACAGACCAGCCCAAGACTCTGATACAAGTACGAAGTTTTATTAAAACGTTCCACCGATGACAAAAGCACAGCACTCTACCTTTGACCTATAGACATCATCAGCATCTTACGGTAAGGGCAAAAGCATTTAAAACACGAGGCACCGCACTGTAAGAAGATACATCTTTACAACAGCCCGCACCGCTCTGTAAGGACACAGAGCTCTACAACTGTTGGCAGGAAGTTATTAAGACACAGGCCTTGATAATCGTTGATACAAAGACTTTCACAGTGACTGACCAGTACTGAAGTGACAGAGATTGTTATTATACGTAGACACTTAACTGGCTTTGCGCTGTGTAATCAGAGAACTGTAACATTCCTGGAAATATCTTACATTTAACAATAATAAACCCCACTTTGTTCTCCACTCTATGACAGGGACACAGACCCCAGCAACCACAATACAACTCTGTGGGGACACAGTTTTCCAGTAGCATCCATTTGCTGTACAGATAAAGACAGACATGACACAGTGAAGACACGATCAAACACAGACCAAACTCCGCACACTGTACACCAGCCACTTGCAACACTGAAAACACACAGAACAAAGTAATTTGCAATATATAGACCTTCGGTACGGGGACGTAGACCTATAAAATTCTCAGCGCTGTGTGAGTGCACACAGACCTGAACCGACCTTACATTGTACTCCACCGTTGAAGACTAGTACAACCCCAGCGCTTCAAGCACTGAAACTTGTACAACCCTGATAGTGGAGAGCAATACGTGGCCACGGTCAATCACCTCCCTCCAACTGGGATTCTTTCAGGATGGAAGAGAGATTTCACGAAGAGGAAACTAGAGATATTGTGTGCTTCACTTTGCAGAGGTTTTTTAAGTTTCAGCAGGAGAAAAAGGAACAGAAAGGTAGGAATGTTATAGAATGTTGTAAAAGCAACAGATAGTGTGTGACTGTAGTTTCCACAATGTTGACTGGGTTCGTACTGTAGAGGCTTAGAGGAACAGAATTTGTTCGCACCCCGGAACGACTTACCAACATTCACAGCCAATTCTACGCAAGTTTGTGCAAATGTCTTTTCGAACGTTGACAAACTTGTGTAGATGTACAGAGATTATCCTGACTGGTTGCATCATGATCTGTATGGAAACACCAATGCCACTGAGTGAAGTGGACCGTAAAAAGTTGCGGATGCAGCCAGTCCAGCATAGGTAAAGCCCTCTCCACTATGAGCACATCTGTACGGAGCATTGCCGAAGGAAAGCAGCATCATCATCAAGGACCCCATCATCCAGGCGATGTTCGTTTCTCGATGCTGCCATCAAAAAATTATGCGAGCCCTCACGTCCGATAGTACCAGGTTCAGGAATAGCCATTACGCTTCAACGATCAGGCTTTTAAAACAGGGGATAGTTTTACTCACCCGAAGGATGAGCTCACAATATAACTCTGAAAATCGTCTTCTCCAGATAACCATGAAATACAGAATCAAACAGCAACAATATCGTTGAATGAAAAGTCATCACCTCTCGCACGCAAGGAAAAAGAATTGGAACTCGCAAACCCCAAAATCCCAACGCCACCCTCGCACAACTGTAAGTGATCTCCCACCCGTACACAACATCTGAAATATCAAACCTCTAATCCCCAAGTTCCTCCTACACAGAAAACAGCGTCAATATACATCAAACACCTAACACCTCCCCCGCACATAAAAATCTAACAGATCTAACACGGCTAACACAGGAAAAAAAAACGCCAACAAGAATATTAGCCTTCAACACCACCCCCACTCAGAAAGTAGCAAATAGCTAAGAACGTAAACACAGAGGAAAAAAAAACCTTAAGGAGACCAATATAAATTACCGTCCGCACTAACTATCTTCGAACTTCGAAAATCAGCGAGGAAGTCACGGAGTCCTGCCGTGGGGCCTTCATAGACGAAGACTGGGCTCTTTCTCTTTGCTGGAGGCAGCCTCCCGACTTCCTGGCCGACGCACCCTCCCATGGGGAGTGACCAAAATTGTCACATACAAAACGGGCACCTCACTTGACAGAATAAAGAAACAGGTTCCACCGAGACTCGAACTCGGATCGCTGGATTCAGAGTCCAGAGTGCTCACCATTACACCATGGAACCACAGGTATTTACTGTGAACGATCGTAAGAAACTGAATCGCAAGCTAGCGTGTAGTGACACGTGTGAACTTTGACAATAAATTTATTTTAAACATTGCACTTCCTAGAGCAGGTTTCGTGAGGAGAGATTGAGTATGACAAGAGCTTTTCTCTTTGGAGGGAAGCAGGATCGTTAACAAAATAAAACATAAAATAAAAACAACTGGAAGAGACCAATATAAACTACCGTCCACACCAACAATCACATATGCCTCATAATTTCGAAAACAACCTCTGTCAGCGTCAAGGAGAGCGACAGCTCAAACTCAGTCCTTCCGTGGGGCCTCCCTCCACCGAGACCCGACCTGCCGACCTTCGGGCAAAGCGGCCCTTCGACCTTCCCCCCCGACGCGGAGTGATCAAAATGTTCACGACCATTCCAGTATGTTCACAAATGGACACGTCACTTGGCAGAACCAGGAAATAAGTTCCACCGAGACTCGAACTCGGATCGCTGGATTCAAAGTCCACAATGCTCACCATTACACCATGGAACCACAGGTATTCGCTATAAACGACCACAAGAAGATGCATCTTAGGGTAGTATGTGGGAACACGTGTAAATTTTGACAGTAAATTTAAGTTGAACTTCATAAATGATGTGTTGTGAGGACATGTTGAGGATGGGAATAGTTTTCTCTTTGGAGAGAAGCAGGATGAGAGGTGACTTAAAAGAGGTATATAAGATGCTGGAAGGCAAATATCGAGTAGACAGAGTATTTGTCTGGGAGCGGAGGTGGCAAAACCGAGTTTAGATAATTTCAAGGTGATAGAGGAATTTAAAGCAATGGGAAATGCTTTAGATTATTTTTTTATACACAGAAAATGAATGGCATTCGCATCTAGGGGTAGTGTTAGAAGCAGATATATTCGAGACATTTCAGAGACCTTGCACTGGGGCATGAGCCTTGCAACTGATGATTTTCTGTGGGAAACTATTTTGACAGCCGTCATTGCCAAATAAGGACACAACCTTGGGGTATTTATTAATCTGAGGGCAATCTGATGAGAACTCTGTTTGTCAGGAAACGGGGAGAGTGGAGACTGTGAGCTGCTGAGATTGGGTAAACTCACATCTGACCTATGGGATTCATTTAAAGTTGAGCAGTTCAGTAATGTTGAAAATTCAGCCAAAAAGGAAAATGAATCTTGAGGAAAGTTTAGGAAGTGGATATTGGACAATGCCCTCGATAAATATACAGCAATATGCAAATTAAACAGAGAATCTGTAGTGCCGAATGATGCTGGTGAGTGGGAATGATTTAGCAAAGCAAGACTGGGGAAATACCAATGCAATTTGCACACACATTAAAAACAAGAGGGACATCACAGAGCAGGTCGGAAAGTAGAACAACTCAGGGGCAGAGGAGAGAACATATGCCTGGAGCCTGAGGAAGTGGGGAAAGCACGAAATGAATATTTCACGTCAGTATTCCATCAAACAAAAAGCGATGCAGTAAAGAATTTTCAGAAAGGATACTCTGCTATTCCAGTGCACGTTGACAACAAGCTGCGGGAGCGTTGGGACTCTCACCAGGACTGGATGGGATACATCCCCGGCTATTGAATGAATGAGGCAAGATAGCAGATATCTGGAAACTTCACAGAGATCTTTGTAGTCTCTTTTTAATTGCACATTTTTTTATTTCAAAAGTACTTTATTCAAAAATAAAATTATGCACAATAAACCATTCAATAACTCTCAATCCTTCAGAGGTGTTTCCATTCCAGGCTCCATATTTGCACTTTTAGCCACCCAAGTGGCTGTCTGTTGTTTACTCTTTCCACACCATATTTGAGGGGCATACTCCCCGCTCCCGACCCCTCCCACTCCCGCGGGAGAAGAACCCTAAACAGTGCTCCATCCCCACCGGGCCCTTGCGAGGGCTGCACCGAGTTTCAGTGCGTCCCTCAGCACGTACTCCTGCAGCCGAGAATGTGCCAGTCGGCAGCATTCTCCCAAGGACATCTCTACGTTCTTGTAGACCATCAAGTTTCGGGCCGAGCAAAGAGCGTCTTTCATTGAGTTGATAATCTGCCAGCAGCACCGGATGTTGGTCTCCGTGTGCGTCCCCGGGAACAGCCCGTAGATCAGAGAGTCCTCTGTTACACAGCTGCTGGGGATGAAACGTGACACTAGCCCGTCCATCCTCCTCCACACCCTCTGTGCGAACTGACAGTATGCAAGGAGGTGAGTCACAGACTCTTCCTCACTGTAGTCCTCCCGTGGGCAGTGGGGTGTGGAAACGACGTTCCGGGCGTACAGGAGGGATTTGACTGACAGAGCCCCTCTCACCGCCAGCCAGGCGAGGTCCTGGTGCCTGTTGGTGAGATCTGGCGATGGGCCTCCAATTCCTAATGTTCTCCCTTTCCCCTTCTGATTGTAGATGAGGGTGATGATGCCCTTCCTCATGGACTCTGACTTGCAGCCGGCCAGAAGCATGGCGTTGTACACTTCCAGCAGGTCTGGGCCCATCCAGTTCCACAGAACCGAGTACAACTCAGCCGGTAAGCCGTCGCTTCAGGAGTTTTACTCGACTCAAAGGAACGGACGGAGCCTGTCAGCTTGTCCAGGGTCAGTGACTGGTCCAGACTCTCTCGCATGCCGTCGTCTAAGACCTCTGATAGCGGTCAGGAAGCTGCGGGAGGCTGTTGAGTCTGTGAACTTTTCGCCGTGCAGACCGGCAGAGAAGGTCCTGCAGATCCTCAATATGTCGGTCTGCGAGGGCGGAACTGAGCCGTCCTCTTCCATAAGGTTGTGGATCACAGAGCTCCCCCTGTGCACCTTCTGGAAGAAGAAGAGTGAGCACGTCTCGTCCTGCTCCACGGTTTGGACCCTTGATCAGAAGATGATCTTGGAGGATTCGGCGGCGAGGTGCTGGGCTTGCCGGCCCTTCACCTCTCGCAGTTCCTCCCTGATATCCACCCCGTTCGACTGGAGAAGGAAAAGTTGCTGCAACTCTCTCTGGAATTTACACAGTTCCTACTGCTCCTGCCTTGCTTTCTGGATACCCCTGCCCATGAAGAACCTGTTGATGTTCTCCTTGATGGCTTCCCACCAGAGAACCGGGGAATCAAAGAAGGCGTTCAAGGTTCTCCAACCTCTATCCTCCCTCTCTAGTTCCTCGATGTTCTCTGGGATCAGCAGCTTTACGTTCAGCTTCCACGCAGAGTGAGGAATGATCCGACAGAAAGCAGCTCGGGGACTGATCGAGTCACATGGAACTATGGGAGACACCTCAGTACTCCAAACATTTGCAACGTTATTGAGCGATGGTGGTATAGTGGTGAGCATAGCTGCCTTCCAAGCAGTTGTCCCGGATTCGATTCCCGGCCATCGCAGGTTGTACAATTTAGAGTACTTAACAAATAAACCTCTGACATAGACACGATCTACGTAGAACTGCAAGGGCCAATTAATCACGGTATGAGTGTAAAATTGATTCATTAATTATCATTCACTGTCTCGTGCATTAGGAATGGAATTAACATCCCTCAAGAGTTTCCCGTTAAATCCTTTTCAGAATCTATTGCATATTCTACAAGAAAGGACACTTCACAGGAAGGATCTGCAGAATTTGTAAAGCGTTGCCGGCCGGGTTGTTGCCTGATTAAAGTGTTTGAGCTGGTTTGCCTTCTTTGGAGTGTTAGAGCCTGAGAGGAAATTGACCGAATTATGAAGTATAAAGCTATGAGAGACATAGATTGGGCAGATAGTCAGAATTGGTTTCCTAGGGTAGGAATTTGAAATTCTAGCGGGGACGAAATTTAATGTTGAAGTGGGCGAGCGTTTAAAGAACTAAGAACATAAGAAATAGGAGTCGGCCATTCGGCCATCGGGCCTGCCCCGCCATTCAATAAGATCATAGCTGTTCTGTCCTTAAACTCAGCTCCATCTACCCTCCTTTCCCCATAAACCTTAATTCCATAACTATGTAAAAACCTATCTAACTACATCTGAAATATATTTAGTGAAGAAGCTTCAACTGTTTCCCTGGGCAGAGAATTCCACAGATTCGCCACTCTCTGGGAAAAAACAGTTTCTCCTCATCTCCGTCCTAAATCTTCTCCCCTGAATCTTGAGGCATTATCCCCTAGCTGTAGTCTCACCTAGCAATGGAAACAACTTTCCTACTTTTATCGTATCTATCCCTTTCAAAAGTTTGTATGTTTCTATAAGATTCCCTAATATTCTTCTGAATTCCAGTGAGTATAGTCCCAGGCGACTCAATCTCTCCTCATAGGTTAACCGCTTTATCGCTCGAATCCTGGTGAACCTCCTCTGCACTGCCTCCAAAGCCAGTATAACCTTCCCCAAATATGAAGACCAGAACTGCATACAACACTCCAGGTGCGGCCTTACCAGTATCCTGTATAGTTGCAGCATGACCTTCCTGGTCGTGAATTCAATCCCTCTATCAATGAAGGCCAACATTCCGTTTGCCTTCTTAATAACCTGTTGTACCTGCAAGCCAACTTTTTGCGATTCATGCACAAGCACTGACAAGTCCCTCTGCACAACAGCATGCTGCAATCTTTCACTATTTAAATAATAATCTGCTCTTCTATTATTCCTTCCAAAGTGGACAATCTCGCATTTACTAACGTTGTATTCCGTCTACCAGACCTTGGCCCACTCATTTAACATATCTATATCCCTCTGCAGGCTCTCCACATCCTCTGTACAATTTGCTTCTCCACTCAATTTAGTGTCATCAGTAAATTTTGCTACGCTACACACAGTCCCCTCTTCCAAATCATCAATATAAATGCTAAACAGCTGCGGGCCCAGCACCAACCCCTGCGGCACCCCACTCACCACTGACTGCCAACCAGAGATACATCCACTCAGACCAACTCTCTGCCTTCTTTTGGTTAACCAATCCACTATCCATTCCAATACACTTCCTCCGACTCCAGGCATCTGTATCTTATTTATAATTGTCTTGTACAGCAGCTTATCGAACGCCTTCTGGAAATTCAAGTATACGACATCCACCTGTTCCCCTCTATCCGCTGCACTCATTATTTCCTCAAAGAACTCCAGTAAGTTTGTCAAACAGGTCTTGTTCTTTCTGAATCCATGCTGCGTCTGTCTAATGGAACCACTCCTTTCTGAATGTTTTGCTATTTCTTCCTTAATGAAAGCATCAAGCAATTTCCCGACTACAGATGTTAAGCTAACTGGCCTAACTGGCCCGTCCTTTGCCTACGTCCTTTTTCAAAAAGTGGCGTGACATTTGCTGTCTTCCAATCCGCTAGCGACCTGCCCAGAGCGTGGGAAATGTTGGTAAATGATTGGCAACACGTCTGATGTAACTTCCGCCAATGCCATGCCCTCAGCACCCTGGGATGCCTCCCATCAGGACCAGGACTTACCTATCCTCAGGCGCTCTAATTTGCTCATCACTATCTCTTTAGTGACAGTGATTTTATCAAGGTCCTCACCTCCCATTTCGTCCATAACATCATTCTTTGGCATATTAGTCCTGTCCTCCACCGTGAAGACCGACACAAAATAGTCGTTCAATACCTCAGCCATTTCCTTATCACCCAATATCAATTTCCCCTTCTCGTCTTCCAAGGGACCTACGTTGACTTTAGCCACCCTACTTTTGTTGGCTGTTTTTATATTTTGTGCTAATTTACTTTCATACTCTATCTTCCCTTTCCTTATTTCTTGTTTAGTTGTTCTTTGTTGTTTTTTAGAGTTTTCCCAACCTTCCAGTCTCCCACTACTCTTTGCGACTTTGTATACATGAGCTTTTAATTTGATACTATCTTTTGTTCCCCACACTTACTCTCCTTACTTTTGATTGGAATATACTTTTGTTGAGCACTGTGAAAAATCTCTTTAAAAGTATTCTACTGTTCCTCAACTGTCCTACCAAATAGCCCGTGCCCCCAACCCACATTCGACAGCTCCTCTCTCATCCTTTCGTAGTCTCCCTTGTTCAAGCATCATACACTAATTTTAGATCTAACTGTTTCATCCTCCATCTGGATGCGAAATTCAATCATACTATGATAACTCTTTCCAAGAGGATTCCTGTTCGTTAATCGTTAATCTTACCTGTCTCATTGCACAGGACTAGATCTAAGATAGCATTTTCCCTTGTAGGTTCACTAACATGCTGCTCAAGAAAGCCATCATGGATGCATTCTATGAAGTCCTCCTCAAGATTTCCTTCACCAATCTGATTCACCCAATCTATGTGGAAGTTAAAGTACCCCATAACAACTGCCGATCCATTCTTACAAACCTCTGTTGTTTCTTGGTTAATCGCCTCTGCCTCTGCAATATTGTTATTAGGTGGCCTGTAGACAGCTCCCACCAGTGCACCAGTGATTTGTTTCACTTTACTATTCTTAATCTCTACCCAGATAGACTCCACAATCTGCTCCGTAGATCTTATATCGTCTCTCACAATCGCCCTGATCTCATCCTTATTCAAGAGCGCCACCCGACCTTCTTTGCATATCTTCCCGTATTACCTGATACCCTTGTATACTTAATCCCCAGTCATCCCCACCCTGCAACCAAGTTTCTTTAATGGCCACTAAATCACATGCCTTGGTACTGTTCTGTGCCACAAGTTTACTAACCTTGTTTCTAATAACTATGCCATTTAAAGAAGATGTGCGCGTCACGTTTTTAGACAGAGTGGGGCGGGTGCTTGGAACGGGCTGCCAGGTTCAGAGACGGAGGGATGTACGTTGTGTTTAGATAGGCTCATGAATATGTAAGAGTGGAGCGATATGGACAGAGGCCCAAAGAGAAAATCTACAGATGATGGAAATCCAAGCAACACAGAAAATTTTGGAATAACGCAGCAGGCCAGCCAGCATCTGTGGGAAAAAAATACAGTAAACGTATCGGAGCGAGTTCTATCATCCGAAATGGAGAAAAAAAAAAACGACGAAGAATCAGGGTTAGACGGTGAGGGGAGGGGAAGAAGAAACACGAGGTGATAGGTGAAACCGCCGGGGGGAAGGGTGGCTGGTAAATTAAGGACCTGAAACTTTGATTGATGAAAGAGATACTGGGCTGGAGAACAGGGAAGGAGAAGAGACCATGAAAGAAAGAAAAAGGGACAGAACACCAGAGGGAGGTGATGGGTGGGTAACAGATAATGTCAGGGAGGGAAAAGAGAATCGGGCTTCGTGAAGGATGGGACATTACCAGAAGTTTGAGAAATCGATGTTCATACCATCAGGTTGGAAGCTACCCAGCCGAAGATAATGTGTTGTTGTTCCTCCAAACTGAGTGTGGCTTCATCACGACAATACAAGAGGACATGCGCTGTCATGTCGGAATTGGAATGGGAAGAGGAATTTAAATGCATGGGCACTGGGAGCTCTCGCTTGTTTTGGTGGAGGGAGTGTAGGTGCTCAGTGAAGTGGTCTCCAATCTGTATTGGGTCTCACCGATATGCAGGAGGCTGCACCGGGAGGACTGGATGCAGTAGATGACACTAAAAGATTCACAGCTGAAGTGTTTCCTTACCTGGAAGGATTACTTGGGGCCCTGAATGATAACGAGGGCGGATGTGTCGGGGCAGGTGTAACACTTATTTCACTTGCAAAGATAAGTGCCAAGAGAGATCAGTGGGAGGGACCAACGCACATGGGATCCCTGCAGAGAGCAGAACGTCGGGGGGGGGGGGGGGAAGATGTGTTTGGTGGTGGGATCCCGCCGGAGATGGCGGAACTTACAGAGAATTGTGTGCTAGAGGCGAAGGGTGGGGAGAGGTAGGTGAGGACAAGACGAATCCTCTGTCCGGGGGAGGGAGCGAGGATGGGGTGGGGGTAGACGTGAGCAAAATGGAAGAGATTCTGTTGAGAGCAGCTTTCATGGTGGAGGAAGGAGAGCCCCTTTCTTTGAAAAAAGACGATATCCCCTTTGTTCTTGAATGAAACGACTTACCCTGAGGGCAGATGCGGCGGAGACGGAGGAATTGAGAGAAGGGGCTAGCATTTTTACATGTAACGGGGTGCGAAGCGGTATAGTCCAGGTAGCTGAGAGAGTCTGTGTGGTTATAATAGACATCAGTAGACAAGCTGTCTTCACAGATAGAGACAGAGAGATGGAGAAAACGGAGGGAGCTGTCGGATATGGGACAGGTAAACTTTTGGGCAGGGTGGAAGTTGCAGGCAAAGCTGATGAAGTGGACGAGTTCCACATGGGTGCAGAAAGAGGTAGATATGCAGTCATTTATATAGTGTAAGGAAAGTTAGGGAGCGACACCAGTGTAGGCTTGGAACACAGACTGTTCCACGTAGCCGACAAAGAGGCAGGCACAGCTGGGACCCATGCCAGTGTCCATGGCTCACATTGTGTTGAAAGGAAGTGGGAGGACGTTCTGCCAGACGGAGGTGAATGGTGGTGGAGGGGAGCTGGTTGGGTCTGGTTTCCCGATGGAAGCGGAGAGCTTTGAGACCTTCCTGGTGGTGGGGCCGGGGGCGGGGGGCGGGGGGGGCGGTGGGTTGCTGGACGTGTATTGGGATTGGACATCCATAGTAAAAATAAAATGAACGAGGACATATGTGGGATGAAACCAATTCGACTACAACTGAATGATCGAGGACCCAAAATTAAATCAAAACCACGACATTAGACCCGATAAGTACGTTAGTTCCAAGGATGTCGCTGGAGGAAACACACACTTATAGTCAAAGAGAAGTGGATATTATACACTCCTGACAGAAAGCTATCATACCCCCGGATATTCTCTCATTTGCCTTCTTCTATCCGGCTGAAGGTACAAGACAGCACGTACTACAGGCTCGTGGATAGCTTCAACTCCGCTGTTATGTCTGTTGAGTGGTGCCCAAGTACAATAAGATGGAGCCTTGATCTCACAATCTACCCCGTTACGATGCGGCACCTGATTATTTACCCGCACTGTGCTTTCTTTGTCGCCCTTACATTTTATTCTGCATTCTGTTATTGCTTAACATTGTTCTCTCTCTATTCACTGTGCAATGATCTGATCTCTCTGAACAGCGTGAAAGCGAAGCTTTTCACCGTATCTCGGTATGTGACAAAAATCATTTTAATTTCCACTGAACGTGATGCGGCAGAGCAGGGAACGCCGGTCTCCGGACAGCGCAGCGCTTCCCGGTGGGCAATACAACGCGCAGCAAAAGCTGCTGGATCACCAGCGTCCCTGGGTGGGCTCGAACCACCAACCTTTCGGTTAACAGCCGAACGCGCTCACCGATTGCGCCACAGAGACAAGCGAGAAAAAGGCTTTAATAAATGGTCCATTCCGGCGTTGGAAGATGGTGACTAACAATCGATGCTGTGACTCGGCTTTTCACAATCTGAATGAATGGTTTGCATCAGAAGGTGACGGACAACATCAAACAGAAAACAGTGGAACCACATATTGGTCAGATTTAGAAGGGGAAATACCAAAGTAAGTTCCCAGTGCATCGCCAAAACATTCGGCCACGAGTACACACTCCTCAAAGAAGGACATTTTACATGGGATGTAATCACTGTGTCCCGGGACGGATGAGGACAGCATCGATCCCGGGGTCAGAGAAACAGGACTGCTCCTGAACTGAAAGCTGAAACAGCCGGAAATACTGCACAGTTTAGGCAGCGTCTGTGGAGGGAGAAACCGAGTTCACGTTTCAGGTCGATGACCTTTCACAGCTCCGAGCTCGCAGTCAGACGGAAGGAGTCTCCCGGAGTCTCTGCAGGGTGGCCTGAGCTGGGTGAAGGCATCGATTCCACTCACCCTCTCCTTTCTGACTCTTTGAACTGTAAACCTTAAATCGAGCACAAGAACAGCCTTTTTTTAACTTTTAAAATGTGGCAGAGGCAGATGAAGCAAATATTGTTCCACGTCACCGCGTGTTACGTCGAATAACTCTGTGATACAGAGTCGCTGAGGGGAGATTTCACAAAGCAGAAAACAAAGTGCCTCTCGGGTGACTCTCACTCCCGAGGTCACTACAGACCGACTGCTCCGTATCCCCAAAGAACCGATCACTTCAACTCCAAACTCGGACTTAACCTCTTTAACCTCCAGAAGTTTTCGGATGACTCCGCCATTGTTGGATGCATCAGCAAGGGAGATGAGGCTGAGTACAGGGCTACGGTAGGAAACTTTGTCATATGGTGTGAGCAGAATTATCTGCACTTAATGTGGAAAATGTTTTCCATACACCACATAATGTACTGGGTGGGCAGAGGAGTACATTCAGTCAGAGATTCATTCCTCTGAGATGCAACACTGAGCGTCATAGGAAGGCATTCCTGCTTGTGGCCATCAAAGTTTACAACTCCTCCCTTGGAGGATCAGACATCCTGAGCCAATAGGCTGGTCCTGGACTTATTTCATAATTTACTGTTATAATTTACATATTACTATTTAACTATTTATGGCTCTATTACTAGTTATTATTTACGGAACAACTGTACGAAAACCAATTTCCCCTGAGATTAATAAATTATGACTATGAGTATGACTATGACTATTTAACCCTTTTCAAATTACTTGGTAAATTCGAGTTGCAATTACATTTAATATGTAAACAGCAAAACCATTTCCCTGTCGGGGAAATTAACCCCCGTCCTCCCCGTGACAGACGGGGATACTAACCACTAAACGAGCGAGAAACCAATGCAAAAGTGCGATCTGTCGCTGGCATGTCCGGGTATAGTATAGCTTAAAGGGTCACCCCGGTGTTTGTTCGTTGACTATGGTATCGACGCTTTTACACAGACACTTCCTCCCGTCCGAACGGAGAGGGCTCGGAATCGTTCCCGATTCAGCGGATCAATGTGTAAAGCACTGTCCAGATGCGACGCACCCATTCCGGCCTGATTGTGTGTTGGGGTGAGGAGCATTCATCAGTAGAATTTATTGGCTGATTAACTGATGCAAGAAAATATTTTCCAGATTTCCCACTTTGCCCACATTGGTAAGCCTGATCACCTGGCTCGACTCCTACTCCCTAAGTATAGGCAGATGCTGAATTCTGCTGAATCAGTAGTGAGGATTAAAAAGGGTATTGACAAGGGAGGTGCAGGGGCGCTTGCAGGACAGTTTTGAATCTGTGGACAGGACTGTATTCAGGGATTCATCTAAGAGCCTTAATGAGTACGCCACAGTGTCACTGACTTCATTAAAATCTGTGTGGATGAGTGTGTGCCTAGGAAACCATATTGTACATACTGGAACCAAAAGCCGATGAAACAAAAATGTCCATCTTCGACCATTGCACACATGTAATTTAAACTCTTTTGTCATTTCTCCTTTCATTATTCAACTGAAAGCCGGTGGATTCCCTTGTATCTCCAGCTTTAAAACGCACTGATAACTGATGAACAGCAGAAGATGGTTTCGATCCAGCGTCCTCGGGGTTATGGGCCCGTCACGGTTCCACTGCGGCACTCTGCTACATATAGTCATTGGAATTGCTGTGCAATGAATGTTGTGCAATGTTTTTGAATTTCCCTAGGATACAACAACGGCTTCTCCCGCATGTTACAGGCTTATCCGCGCTTCAACGACGGAAATGAATGCCGAGCACAGAGCAATTTCCTCATCTGGGAATGAACCCGAGACTTCGTACATGTAAAGCATGTGCTCGCCCACTGAACTACATCTGCACAAGGACTGCTAAATCTCTTTGCATCTCCAATTTTTGATATTTTCCCCGTTTAGAAAATATGCCACATTTATTTCTACTACTGAAGTGCATGACCATGCATTTCACAACATTGTATTTCATTTGCCACTCACTTGTCCATTCTCCTCATCTGTCCAAGTCCTTCTGCAGCCTACCTGTTTCATCAACACTACCTGCCCCTCCGCCAATCTTCGTATCATTAGCGAAGATGGGAACAAAGTCATTTATTCCATCATCTAAACCATTGATATGCAGCATAAAAAGAAGTGGTCAGAGCACTGACCACTGCGGAACACAAGTCAGTGGCAGCCAAGCGCAAAAGGATACTTATATTTCTACTTGCTGTCTCCTACCAACCAGCCAATGCTCTAACCATGCCAGTTGCTTTGATTTAATACTATGGGCTCTTAACTTGGTAAGCAGCCTCATGTGTTACATCTTCTCAAAAGCTATCTTAAAGTACAAATAAACAACTTTCACTACATCCCCTTTATCTATCCTACGTGCAGTCTGCTCAAAGAATTCCAGCAGGTTCGTCAAGCAAGTTTTCCCCTTAAGGAAAACATGCTGACTTTCCTTTTTTGTCCCATGTTATTCCATAACCTCATTCTTAGTAGCAAATGTGTAGCAAAACACAAAGGCTGGACGTTGACCAACAGGAAACAGAAGTTGGAGTGGGCGATTCCGCCTTTCGAGTCCGCTCCACTATTCATTGCAGTGGACAGGATTCGAACCTGCGTGGAGACAACCCAAAATGGATTTCCAGTCCGTCACCTTCACCACTTTCTCCACATGCGACAGGGTCAGCAGAGATCCGGAGTCAGAGAAACAGAGTTGACCCTGAACTAAACGCAGAAACTGCTGGATATACTCAGCGGATACGACAACATCAGTGAAGCGAGAAACAGGGTTCATATTTTGCTAGGTGACCTTTCACCCTAAACTCCATGTGGGTACTCAGGCGGAGAGAAACTCAATTATCGGCGCAGGGATCCTTCACATCACGACTACAATCCCCAAGATCCACATGTGGGCCTCTGCAGCAGCAGCGATGTTTTTTGCCGTTTCCAAGCTGTCCTGGAGAAGGCGGAGCCGGGCCTAATTCCGTAACCACTGCTCTACGTGTGCGGAGCGAGCTCCCACCGCGCTCTCAATGACGGAGCTCCAGGACCCAAGTACTGATGGAGGTGGTAAGGTCTGCAGGGTTGCAGGGCGGGCATCCGGACTTGTTTCACTCTTCACTCTCCTCCCCCTTTCTGAACCATCCAACAAGCTGACTGGGCCGCTTCAGAGGGCGGTCACCAGGTAACAACGCTGGTGTGGACTGGATTCACAGCCAGCGGAAAACGGGTAAGGACGGCGGGTTGTCTGCTCCCAGCGTTCAATAATCTGAGAAAAGCCAGAGTATAAACAATAAATCGCGTGGAATCGGAACTCAGAGAGCACATTCAAAGTCCAAAGTAATATCATTATCAAAGTGCGAATGTGTCTCCATACATTACACTGGGATTCATTTACTTGCTGGCCTTCACAGTAGATCTGAGAAATACAACAGTATCAATAAACGAAGACCTACACACAAGCAGAATGGCAAACAAGCAATGTGAAAATAAGTAAATTAATAACAAACAAACAAACAAATAAACAAACAAATAAATAAACAAATAAATACAAAAAAAACAAATAGATATGTGCCTGTATATGGGCGGACTGGGCCTGTGAGACGCGGCATTCCCTAGCGGGCGTCCTGCGTCGGGGTGGCCACTGGGGGTCTGTCGAGAGATGATCTCGTTGGGCTGTGAGGTCTGGACTATAAACATGCATCTTTGTATTTTACTGATAATCTCCGTGTGCTTGTCGACTTGTATGTGCGAGGACTAGGCATCAATCTCGGTGTCGCGGAGGGTGGGGTCGCGGTGGTGATCGTCGGGACTCTTAAATTCCTTGAACGTGCTTTTTTCAGTCTGTTGGTAATGTGTTTTAGCACCTGGATGCGCTCGGATAGCACCGAGTTCTGGTGGCCACATTATGGAGAGGACATGATTATACCAGGATGCGCGCGGAGAAGGTTTACCGGGATATTGCCCGGGCGCTCAGGATGAGGCTTTTCATTCCAGAATAATCTGCTCTCCGGGTGAGGATTTTCATTCTGGAACATTCCCTTCTCTCAGCTCCTCCGTCTCCACCCCATCTGCTCTCAGAATCTGGTTTTCATGCTAAAAAGAAAGAGATGACCTGTTTTTAAAAGAAAGGGGCTTCCTTTCCTCCACCATCAACGCAGCCTCAACCGCATCTTTTCCATTTCACGCACTTCTGCTCGAACCCCATCCTCCCGTCACTTTACCAGGGATAGGGATCCTCCTGTCCTCACCTACCACCACACCAGCCTCCGTGTCCAGCAAATAATTCCCCGTAACTTCCACCATTCCCAATGGGATCCCACCACCAAGCACATCTTTCCCTCCCCCGCATCGCCCGACCCCACTTTCTGACTCCAGGAAGATGATGTATATTATTGTAAGTTTAAACAAATGTCTAACAACTCTCTTGAGATAATATTACATTTTTTGAATCATAATTGGAATTGAGCCCATCTTCCCTCCTCACGGAAAATGGCAATTGTAGTGTCTATTCTAAAACCTGGGAACATCCCCTTGCCCCGTCAGATCCTTCTAGTAATAGACCAATATTATTGACGTCCCATTTATGTAAATTTATGGACCGTGTGGTATTTGAGCAATTGGGCTATATTTGGGAAAAGAGATATAACGTAGTGTTGTTAAAATACTGGATAAATTTGAGGGTCAAGCACTGGTTCCATGCCACATATCTCAAATCAGTCAATATTTTTCTGGATAAAACTCAACAGCTACCTTAACGCAGTGAGCTTCCAATCTATATGGCCTCCTGTACTGCCGTGATGAGGCCACACTCGGCTAGAAGGAACAACACCTTATATTCCGTCTGGGTAGCCTTAAATTTGATGGCATGAACATGGATTTCTTGATTTTCCAGTCATGTTCTCCCGTCCCTCATCATTCCCCATCCCCTTTATTCCCTCTCGCAATATCTGCGTGCCTGGCCATCGCCTCCCTCTGGTCCTTCTCCCTCTTTTTTTTTCTTCGATGGCCTTTTGTTCTATCCCTCTTCTCCCGCCCTGTATCTGTTTCACCCATAAAATTCCCAACTCTTTATTTTATTCTCCCCCCTTCCCGGTTTAACCTGTCACGTCGTGCTTCTCTACTCCCCCTCCCACCTGTTAAATTTACTCATCTCATTTTACTCCAGTCCTGCCAAAGGGTCTCAGCCTGAAACGTCGACTGTACTTCTATCCATAGATGCTGCCTGGCCTGCAGAGTTCCTCCAGCATTTTGTGTCTGTTGCTTGGAGTTCCAGTGTCTGCAGATTCTCTCTTGTTTATTACTCAATGTCAACAGGCATTTCATATGACAATTGTCAAAGTCCCACTCAGTTAGAAAATAGATATTGTTACACGAGCGTGGCGGTGGATGAACCCAAGTGCAGACCACGGGCACGGGGGTAGAGTCGGGAGGCGTTGATGCCATGGCGGGCGGGAATCGGTTTCCAGGAGAGTCTTTACCCGGGGTCTTATGTTTGAAGAGAATGCAGGAGCGATGCTAGACTTAGAACTGTCAGTCCGAAGAACCATGAAACGAGGTTACTCACACCGGAGTCGACCAACGAACTGGCAGCTCCCTGTTGTGACCACTGGGTCTTTATCCTGAATTTTCTGATGGAAAGCAGTTGTCTGTAGTTAGTGCAACCTGGGAATTTAACCAATTTACCCCTGGGATCAATAAAGTATGGCTATGACTATGACGACTATGAATGATTGGAATTTAAACGAGGAGATCGAGGCCGAATTCCTGAGGTAAATAGCACTGGGGTAGATTGCCACAAGGGACCATGACAGTTCTCCTCCCTGAACGGGAGCCACCAGGCGATCCGCCAGGCCTGTCTGGATGGTCCCGATGAAAATCCTGGATGAGGGAAGGGTCTAGGATGAAGGAGCGGGGGACCCAGGAACGCTCTTCTGGACCGTATCCTTCCCAGTCTACCAGGTATTGGAAACCCCTGCCCCGACGGCGCACATCCAGTAGTCGTTGGCCGGTGTATGCCGGATGGTTATCGATGATACGGGCAGGTGGGGGAGTCTCAGCCGGAGGACACAAGGGGCTGACGGAAACTGGCTTTAAATGGGAAACATGAAAATTCGGGTAGATGCACATAGGTCTTGGCAGTTTCAGGCGGACCGCTGTGGGATTGATTACAGTTTCGACTTTGAATAGTCCCAGGAAGCGAGGGACGCGTTTCCTATGCTCGTTCTTGAGAGGGATGTCCTCGGATGAAAGCCACACCATCTGCCCCAGTTGGTACTTAGGCGCTGGAATACAGTGTCGGACGGCCGTCTTTTTATTGCGATTTGCTGCTCTGAGTGGGGCCGTGCATGTCTCCTCCCAAACCTTAAAGCACCGATCGTATATAGTCCTAAACCGACGGTACTGCAATCTCCTCTTCGTGCGCGGGGAACAGCGAGGGTTGGTACACGAGGGAGGACTCGAATGTGGACCTTACAATGGCAGTGCTCACCACAGAGTTTTGGACGTACTCAACTCACGGGAAGTGGTCGCTCCAGGTCCACGGGTCGTTTGCCGTTACGGAACATAGCGTCGCCTCCAAGTCTTGGTTGACGCGTTCCGTCTGCCCGTTCGTCTGGGGGTGGAAGCCGGATGACACACTGACCGATGCACCTGAGGCTTGACAGAAGGCCTGCCATACCTGCGAGACGAACTGGGGACCTCGATCGGTGACGATGTCCGCGGGGATTCCGTGGAGGCGGAAGACTTGGTGGACGAGAAGATCTGCGTTTTTTTGCGAGGGAGGGAGTTTAGGGAGAGCTACGAAGTGCACGTCCTTGGAGAACCGTTTTACCTCGGTGAGTCCGGTGGTGTTTCCATGTGAAGAGGCTAGACCGGTGACGAAGTCTAGGGCGATGTGCGACCAGGGACAGGCAGAGGACGAAGTAAACCCGCAATGGCCGATGTGATGCTTTTCCCCGAGCACAGATGGAACATGCTGAGACATAATAACGTGTATCCGCCTCCATGGACGGCCACCAAGAGCGTTTTTTTTTCAGGAGCGCTAGGATCCGATCACTCCCGGGGTGGCAGGCGAACCGAGATGTGTGTCCCCACTGGAAAACCTGAGACCTGACGGAAACGGGCACATACAGGCGATCGCCAGTTCCATTGCCGTTATTTTACTTTGGACGGGATCACCCAAGTGAGGGTGGCAACCACACAGGATGGTGGGAGGATAGTGCCTGGGCTTGAATTGTCCGCCTTGGAGTCGTATTGGCGGGAAGCGCGTCCTGCTTCCTGTTCTTGGACCCTGAACAGTATGTGAGGGAAAACTTGAATAGTCCGAAAGATAACACCCAACGGGCCTGGCGGGAGTTCAAACGTTTGGCGGTCTGAATATACCCCAGGTTTTCATGATCAGTCCACACCACAAACGCAGTTGTATTTTCCTCCTTATTGCCAACTCAAGCTGCAAGTCCACATTTGGGGAATACTGCACAAAGACACCTAACTCCATTTGTATCTCTAATATCTAAATTTTCTCCTGACTTAAAAAAAAATCTGTTACTTAGAAAATGCAATACTTGTAAAATAATTGAATGATCTTTATTGTCATTATACATAGGTACAATGAAACTCTGTTTGTCTTCCTCTCAGGCAATTAAATAAAGCAGTAAATAAAAGCAAGACAATAATAGAAACTCAGTATTAACTAGATATGTAACAGAAAATAAGTTGCAGTAGCACCAGCATATCACAGTAATGCACAAAGTGCCGTTAGTGCAAGTATTTGAGACCTTGTTTGTGCATGTGTGTGCTCACAGTTTCGGACATTGTTCTGTGGGAGTGGTGTGATGGAGGCCACAGCTCTGGGATGGAAGCTGTTCCTCAGTCTATTTGTGTCAGGCTTTTAGTGTCCTGAACCTTTTGCTGGACGGCAGCGGGTCAAACAGGGTGTGGCCGGGGTGTGTGGTGTCTCTGGTTATGTTGATTGCTTTCGTCCTGAGTCCGCTGGAAAAGATGGTGTCCAATCCTGGGAGCTCCATCCCGACAATTCGCCGGGCCGCCTTCTCCACGCGATGCAGGTCTTGTCGCTCAGCGGCTGTGCAGCTGGCATACCACACTGTGGCGCTGTTGGTCAAGATGGTTTGAATTGTGCTTCGGTAGAAGTTAAGCAGCAGCTCTTCTGGAAGTTTGACCTGTTTCAGCTTTCTGAGGAAGAAGAGCCTTTGTTGTGCTTTTTTTTTTGCAAGCAGCGAGGTGTTGGTGGTCCATTTCAGATGTTTTGACAACATAACTCCAAGGACCTTTAGGTTTTCCTCACTTTCCACTACCTCTCCATGTATATGGAAGGGGCTGTGTACTCTGTCCTTTGATCTCCTGGAGTCAATGATCATCTCTTTTGTTTTACAAGTGTTAAGCACCAGGTCGTTGACCTTACACCACTCCGTCAGATGATCCACCTCAAACCTGTAGGCTGTTTCATCCTCGTCCGAGATCAGGCCAACCACTGTGGTATCGTCCGCAATTTTATTTATGGAGTTGGAGGTGTAGATGGTGGTGCAGTCATGTATGAAGAGTGTGTAGAGCATAGGGCTCAGCACACAGCCCTGCGGGGTGCCTATTTTTAAGATGAGGGTGGTGGGTGTGTGCTTACAATGACCCATGAGCACAGGGAGGAAACAAGGCCAAGAGTGTTCCGTTTCCTAACCAGTTTATGGGGGACAACAGTGTTAAATGCAGAACTGAAGTCCACTAATAACATCCTCACATAAGTGTTCAGTTCCTCCAAGTGAGTCAGAGCAATCTGGAGGGCTGTTGTGATTGCATCCTCTGTGGAGTGGTTTGCCCGGTAGGCAGACTGGTGCTTGTCCAGATCAGGTGGGGTTATAGCCTTAATGTGTGAGAGCACATGTCTCTCAAAGCACTTCATGGCTGTGGGTGTCAGCGCGACAGGGCGATAGTCATTCAGGCACTTCACAGCTGATTTCTTGGCCACTGGGATGGTAGCGGAGGTTTTAAGGCATATTAGAACAACAGCTGGTTGCAGTGAGAGGTTAAATATACTTGTAAACACCTCATCAAGCTGGTCGGCACATGCTTTCAGTACCCGGCCGGGCACTCCGTCTGGGCCAGCTGCCTTTCTCGCATTCGCTTTCCTCAGGGTGGATCTCACCTGGTGTTGCTTAAGGACCAGTGTGGACTCAACGCCAGGTGGGTGGATGAGTGGAGCAGCCTCCTCCCTCTGAGTATCAAAGCGGGCAAAGAACTGGTTTAGGACATCAGACAGTGTGGCGTCATCATCTGGCAGCAGATTATTGGTTTTGTAGTCTGTCAGCGCTTTGATGCCTTTCCACATACTGCGGAGGTTGTTGATGTCAAACTAATTTTCAATGCGTAATTTGTATTTGCGCTTTGCATCCCTGATGCCCCTGCGGAGATTCCCCTGTCCTTCACTGTAGGCTTGTTTGTCTCCTGGCCTGAAGGCTGCATCGAGCTCCCTGATTAGCGCCCTCGCATTGCAGTTCACCAATGGCTTTTGATTGGGAAACGCCTTAATTGTCTTTTGTGTTCAGTGCAAAACTTAAGATATACCAGGACTGAACCAACATATTTGTCCAGGTCCATTCCCTTTGCAAACAAGCCCCAATCTGTGATGTCAAAGCAGTCCTGTAGCATTCAGATGGCTTCCTCAGATCACACATGTACTGTCCTGATAGTTGGTTTTACTCTGCAGATCTGTGGTCTGTAAGCTGTGGTCAATGTGAGGGAGATATGGCCTGATTGTCCTAGGTGTGCAGATGGGGTCGCTTTGAATGCTCCTAGAATATTTATGTAGACTTGATCTAGTGTGTTATATTGTCGTGTCGGGGAATTCACATATTTTGTAAAATTTGGGCATGACCAGTTTAAAATCTGTGTGATTGAAGTCCCCTGCTACAATGATCACTCCGTCCGGGTGAGCCATGAGCTGTTCTTTGGCGCTATCATGTAGCTTTTCCAATGTTAACTTAGCTTTAGCTTGCGGGGAAACGTATACAGCCATAATTATTATCGTCGTGAATTCCCTCGGGAGAAAGAACGGTCTACACTTTACCGCGAGGAGCTCCAAGTCCGTGCAGCAGCGTTTATTCACAATGTTCAGGGCCGTGCACCAATTATTGTTTACGTAGACAGACAGACCTCCTCCTCTGCTCTTCCCGGAGTCCTTCGTGCAGTCGGCCCTGTGAATAGAGCAGCCAACCAGCTCGATAACAGCGTCAGGTACGGTTCGGTTCAGTCAGTTCTCCGTGATGATAATCGCACAATGAGAAATGGTTCTCTCTCTAATCTCATCCATCTTGTTAGGGAGGGATCTGGCGTTAGCGAAAAATGAGCTTGGTACTGCTCGTCTGTACGGGTTAGCCTTTAGCCTGGCCCGTAGCCCGACCCGCTTTCCCCGCTTTTGTTTCCTCTCCCTCCACAGCCTGCGCCGCTTCGCCGGCGGAATGGTAATTCCGAAGGGCTTCGCGGTGCGTAGAATTTCCGGAGGGAAGAGAGTTGTGTTAACTCCGGGATCTGTGTAGTGTTCTCCAATGAACAGTAGCTGGGTTTGATTGTAACTGATTAGAACTGCTACTATACTTGGGGTACTTGGCAGAACTAAGAAAAATACAGGGCCGCGAGTGTGCCGAGCCGCTGCTGCGTCCGCAAGCGCCGCCATCTTTCCAGAGAAACTAATCTCAATGCTTAATAATGGGCTCCAACATTATGTTAATCACTGAAATCAGGCCAAATGGCTGTTTCCCTCTTACATTATGAAAACAAAAGTGGAGAGGTAGTACAATTTTCCACTTTCCCGAAACATTTCTGAATCAAGTGATTCTTGAATGGACTCAACTAATGCTTCGACCAGCTTTTCAGCTACCTCTTCCGCAACTCTGTGATGAAGTCCATCTGGTCCAGATGAGTTGTCTACCTTCAGATGCTTCTGTAACGCTCAGTTATATTGGCTCGTATATGTCTGGGGGAAATCCCACCCAGCACCTGCCTCAACGCTTCCCACGGAGTCGGTTGCCGCCCGAATCAATCCCAAACATCAATCATCAGCCAGCACACCCAGTACGTTTTACCAAGTATGTTTTATAGATATTACTAAGTCTGTGACATTAATATAAATTCGACGCAGAAAAGGAAGTAATGAAAAAAAGGCGCCAAGACTTATCAAAGTCCAACTTCTTCGCGCGCGACCGTTGGAGCTCAATCGATTCCTGACGACCATCCTAATCCTGTCGACTCACGGCTCGGGACCACCCGGAGTGATCGACCGAAGCCTTTCCGCACGTCCGCCTTCCTCCTCGTCTCTCAACCGACTCCCCGTCTCTCCTCCGACTTCCCGTCTCTCCTCCGACTCCCCGTTTCACCACCGTCCTCCCCGTCTCTCCACCATCCTCCCCGTCTCTCCTCCGACTCCCCGTATCTCCTCCGACTCTCCGTCACTCCACCGTTCTCCTCGTCTCTCCTCCGACTCGGCGTCTCTCCTCCGTCCTTCCCGTCTCTCCTCCGACTCCCCGTCTCTCCTCCAACCTCCCGTCTCTCCTCCGACTTCCCGCCAAAAACCCCGTCCGCCGTCCTCCCCGTCTCTCTTAAGACTCCCCGTCTCTCCTCCTACTCCCCGTCTCTCCACCGACTCCCTGTCTCTCCTCCGACTCCCCGTCACTCCTCAGTCCTCCCCGTCTCTCTTCCGACTCCCCGCCAAAACGCCGTCCCCAGTCATATGAGACAGCATTATCATCCGAGAACAAAACGATACATGAACACCCATTGGCTAATAGCACCCTGCTGTCTGTATTAACCCAAACAAATGTCTAGCTAGAGACTTTCTCAGCATTTAACATAACAACGAAGCAGTCCCCAGTATAACATGACGAAGAAGCCATTTTAAATTTAACATACAAAAATGACAGATCCCGTACACTCCCATTTCACAAGCGCATTAGCCTGTTCAGTTATGGGAGGCGACGGGACGACACAAAGTGACCGGGGCGTCGAGGCGAGGAAAAGGCGGGTACGCGGGACAAACATGTTCAAAAGTCTGGGGAATGTATCGTCCCATGATTAACTCGGTTGTGGGATGCAGATGCAGACACGGTATCTCTGGCCATGGAGAACAACGACTTGATCATTCTTTCTGCTGAAAGTGAAATTAACAGTGAGCGGTGGAATGCCAATGCTGAGCCTACATATTTTGACAGTTCTGAGGATCTCTCCCTCTGCGATAGACTGGGACAACAGTGTTCACCTTGACACACCAGGGACAAGGAGTGCATGATGATTCGATCATGTAAAGAATGCAAAACAGCACTCAAGAGGGAAATCAGGAGAGCGAAAGGAAAATATAAGGTTGCTCTGGCAGACAAGAGGACGGAGGATGCCAAAGACTTCTGCAAACATATGGAGAGCAAAAGGATAACAAGGGACAACATTGACCTTCTTGTTGGTCAGCGTGGCCATTTGTAAATAGGTCCAATTGAGATTGGGGAGATCTTAAATGAATTTTTTCCAATTTTGTTTTTCCGAGGCAACGGACACACAGTCTATATATCTAGGTAAAACATTAATGAGTTCATGGACACTATACTAATTACAACCGAGGAGGCAAATTGGGGTGTGAATACCACATGGCCTTGTAAAGTGCCCCCTTTGTCCTTGTTGAAGGTTAGCGTAAAGTTAGCAAGGGCCATCGCAGATAGATTTCAAATATCCTTAACCACGGGCGATGTTCAATCGGTTTGTTGTTCTGTTGTTTAAGAAAGGTTCCATGAAATTAAAAGCATCTGATTCTGATGTCAGTAATGGGCAAATTAATGGAATATTCTCGAGAACTAGACATATTAAGTATGTATATATTTGGATAGACAGAGCCTGATTAGAGACAGTCAACGTAGCTTTGACTACGTTGGGGATCAGGCAGGAACTGGATACTGATTGTGGATGATCAGCCATGATCACAGTGAACGGCGGTGCTGGCTCGAAGGGACGAATGGCCTACTCCTGCACCTATTGTCTATTGTCCATTGTCTTTGTTCATATTAGCTTTATGTCTATAGAGCTTTTCGAGCAGCTTACAAGAATAGTTGACGAGGAAGACTACACTGGATCTTTGGACCCAAGTGTAGTGTGAAGCAGACCCAGAAGGATTAAACAAAACTAAGCATTTTCTTAACAAAAGAGACAATACAGCAGAATTTATAAGCTCTTGGATAGCTCAGAATAAGTCCTCTAGAAATTCACTGGGCAGGGACCAGGGCCGCCGACACCCAAGAGTTTAGCACGGACACAACTCATACACACCAGGGCAGCAAAAAATCCGTGCCCAGCTATATAACACCCCAAAACCTTGACAAGCTTACAAGAAGCCATTCTAATAAGAGACACTCAATTTGACATCTGCAAAGTCTCCAGGAGAACTAATTGGAAGTATCCAAATACAGATGCAACTTAAATGTAATCTAACTCTAACAGATATACCCGAAGCGGAACAGTACGTTGTCATTACATTTAGCAAAACGCAGGGAATAGAGGAACAACTCAAAGCCCTCAGAATACTCTACCAACGATCCGAGGTTGTGACAGATGGAGCTGGACATACGGCCTAACTGTGGTCTTTCTGTCAAGAAATGCAAGGTCCTGTTACAGAGAAATCTGTTGAGCCCAAAGAAGACATTTTAGTCACCAGCGTTTTGGGATGGTTGTGTTAAACGATGAACTGCACTGGGGATCAACAGCATCCTGGCGTCTGAGGAGCCATTTTCCAGGTGGGCTAAGGTGGATTGAGGTGCAAATGATGTAGCATTACCAATGGACCGATTTGAGCGATCGGGAAAGGGTTCAATAGATGAAGAGGATGGAACTTAATGCGATCCATAACCAGCTACTCAAAGCATGTCATTTTTGTTGAAATGAGCGCCACAGAACGATAGGTATTAATTCAGGTTACTGTCGCCCTCGTGGGCACCGGGTTAATGGCAACTGCCTTGAAGCTGGAGCGGACAGAACACTCTTCTAAAGAGATGTCGAAATTGTCTGTTAGAATCTCTGTTAACAGGGCTGCTTAGTTACCCAGCATCGGACGCTGAGTGTTTTCAGGCCCCGCAGCTTTACGCGGGTTCACCTTTGCGAGGATTGCCCTCACATCAGCTGCGGCCAGTGGCAGTACAGCTCCTCAGGGAGAAGGGGTTTTCTCGCTGCCATGTCGTTCTGTACATCAAACTGTGCATAAAAGACATTCAGCCTACCACGCAGAGAGGCGTCACTGCTGCGGCTGCGCAAGTTGGAGTTGCATCCATTATGATCTGAATACCCTGCCACCTGCACAGGTAGTTCTGGTCTCCTTATTTGACTCAACATGTACGGGTTTTCAGCGGATAATCACCAGGTTGCTTCGGAAATGAAGTTGCAAAACCTATAATGGAGAGATTGAGTTGCCTTGGACTATACTCGGTGGAATCCAGGAAATTCAAAGGACATCTTATAGAAACACAGAATCCTCAGAGAAGGATAGATAAGACAGAAAGAGGAAAATTGCTTCCTGCTAAATGAGACCATAACGACGGGACTTAGCTCAAGGACCAGAGGAAAACAATTAGGAAGTGGTGCTTTTCTCAGAGAACGGCGCATCAGCAGAACAATGTGCCCGGGGGAGAAATGAGATTTAACTGGTCAAATATATTTAACACAGAGTTAGATAACCGATTGCACAGAGGGAATTGGGGTTACAGGGAAAGGGTAAATCTGTGTACCTGAGGACTCGGGCAGATCAGCCATGATATTATTGAATTGGACTTCGAGTACGGGTTCGAATTCTAGTTGGACTTCTAGTCGGGTTGGAATTCAAGTTCGAGTTCGAATTTGAGTTGGACTTCGAGTTCGGGTACCAAATCGAGCTCGGGTTCGAATTCTATGTAACTCGAGTTCGAGTTCGAAATCGAGTTCGGCTTCGACTTCTAGTTGGACTTTGAGTTCGGTTTCTAATTCGTGTTCGAGTTCGAATTCGAGTACGAGATCGAGTTCAACGTTGAGTTCGTCTTCGACTTCGAGTTCGACTTTTAGTTGGACTTCGAGTTCGAGTTCTTATTCGAGTTGGACTTCCAGTTCGGGTTTGCATTCGAGTTCGGGATCGAATTCTAGTTGGACTTCGAGTTCGGGTTCGAATTCGAGTTCGAGTTCGAATTCCATTTGGACTGTGAGTTCGGGTTCGAATTCGAGTTCGAGTTCGAATTCCAGTTTGACTTCGAGTTCGGGTTCGAATTCGAGTTGAACTTCGAGTTCGGGTTCAAATTCTAGTTGGACTTCGAGTTCGGGTTCCAATTCGAGTTCGAGCTCGAAATTGACTTCGGGTTCGACTTCTAGTTAGACTTTGAGTTCGTGTTCCAACTCGAGTTCGAGCTCGAAATCGACTTCGGGTTCGACTTCTAGTTGGACTTCGAGTTCGGGTGCGAATTCGAGTTCGAGTTCGACTTCTAGTTGGATTTCGAGTTCGTGTTCGAATTCGAATTCGAGTTCGACTTCGACTTCGACTTCGAGTTCGGGTTCCAATTCGAGTTCGAGTTCGAAATCGAGTTCGTTTTCGAGGTCGGGTTCGAGTTCGAGTTCGGATTCGAATTCTGGTTGGACTTCGAGTTGGAGTTCGAATTCGAGTTGGACTTCGAGTTCGGGTTCCAAATCGAGCTCGGGTTCGAATTCGAGATCGAGTGCGAATTCGAGTTGGACTTCGAGTTCGGGTTTGAATTGGAGTTCGGGTTCCAATTCTAGTTGGACTTCGAGTTCGGGTTCGAATTCGAGATCGAGTTCGAATTCGAGTTGGACTCTGAGTTCGGGTTCGAATTCCAGTTCGAGTTCGAAATCCAGTTCGGGTTCGACATCTAGTTGAACTTCGAGTTCGGGTTCGTATTCGAGTTCGAGTTCGAAATCGAGTTTGGCTTCGACTTCTAGTTGGACTTTGAGTTCGGGTTCGAATTCGTGTTCGAGTTCGAATTCGAGTTCGGTTTCCAATTCCGGTTCGAGTTCGAGTTTGAATTTGTGTCAGGTTTCGAGTTCGAGTAGGACTTCGACTTTGAGTCCGACGTTGAGTTGACTTCTACATCGGGTTCGGATTCCAGTTCGAGTTCGAAATTAAGTTCGAGTTCGAGTTCGAATTCGACTTCTAGTTGGACTTTGAGTTCCGGTTCTAATTCGATTTGGAGTTCGAAATCGAGTTCGGGTTCGACTTCTAATTGGACTTCGAGTTCGTGTTCGAATTCGAGTTCGAGTTCGTGTTCGAATTCGAGTTCGAGTTCGTATTCGAGCTGGACTTCGAGTTCGGGTTCGAATTCTAGTTGGACTTCAATTTCGGGTTCGAATTCGATGTTCGAGTCCGAATTCGAGTTGGACTCTGAGTTCGGATTCGAATTCGAGTTCGAGTTCGAATTCGAGTTTGACTTCGAGTTTGGGTTCGAATTCTAGTTGGACTTCAATTTCGGGTTCGAATTCGATGTTCGAGTTCGAATTCGAGTTGGACTCTGAGTTCGGATTCGAATTCGAGTTTGACTTCGAGTTCCGGTTCGATTTCTAGTTGGACTTCGAGTTCGGCTTCGAATTCTAGTCGGACTTCTAGTTCGGGTTAGAATTAAAGTACGAGTTCGAATTCGAGTTGGACTTCGAGTTCGGGTTCGACTTCAAGTTGGACTTCGAGATCGGGTTAGAATTCGAGTTTGAGTTCTATATCGAATTCGGGTACGACTTCTTGTTGGACTTCGAGTTCGTGTTCGAACACGATTTCGGGTTCGAATTCGAGTTGAACTTCGAGTTCGGGTTCAAATTCTAGTTGGACTTCGAGTTCGGGTTCCAATTCGAGTTCGAGCTCGAAATCGACTTCGGGTTCGACTTCTAGTTGGACTTCGAGTTCGGGTGCGAATTCGAGTTCGAGTTCGACTTCTAGTTGGACTTCCAGTTCGGGTTCGAATTCTAATTCGAGTTCGACTTCGACTTCGAGTTCGGGTTCCAATTCGAGTTCGAGTTCGAAATCGAGTTCGTTTTCGAGGTCGGGTTCGATTTCGAGATCGGATTCGAATTCTGGTTGGACTTCGAGTTCGAGTTCGAATTCGAGTTGGGCTTCGAGTTCGGGTACCAAATCGAGCTCGGGTTCGAATTCTATGTAACTCGAGTTCGAGTTCGAAATCGAGTTCGGCTTCGACTTCTAGTTGGACTTTGAGTTCGGTTTCTAATTCGTGTTCGAGTTCGAATTCGAGTACGAGATCGAGTTCAACGTTGAGTTCGTCTTCGACTTCGAGTTCGACTTTTAGTTGGACTTCGAGTTGGAGTTCTTATTCGAGTTGGACTTCGAGTTCGGGTTTGCATTCGAGTTCGGGATCGAATTCTAGTTGGACTTCGAGTTCGGGTTCGAATTCGAGTTCGTGTTCGAATTCCATTTGGACTGTGAGTTCGGGTTCGAATTCGAGTTCGAGTTCGAATTCCAGTTTGACTTCGAGTTCGGGTTCGAATTCGATTTCGAGTTCGAAATCCAGTTCGGGTTCAACTTCTAATTGGACTATGAGTTCGGGTTCGAATTCTAGTCGGACTTCTAGTTCGGGTTAGAATTAAAGTGCGAGTTCGAATTCGAGTTGGATTTCGAGTTCGAGTTCGACTTCAAGTTGGACTTCGAGATCGGGTTAGAATTCGAATTTGAGTTCTATATCGAATTCGGGTACGACTTCTAGTTGGACTTCGAGTTCGTGTTCGAACACGAGTTCGGGTTCGAATTCGAGTTGAACTTCGAGTTCGGGTTCAAATTCTAGTTGGACTTCGAGTTCGGGTTCCAATTCGAGTTCGAGCTCGAAATTGACTTCGGGTTCGACTTCTAGTTAGACTTCGAGTTCGTGTTCCAACTCGAGTTCGAGCTCGAAATCGACTTCGGGTTCGACTTCTAGTTGGACTTCGAGTTCGGGTGCGAATTCGAGTTCGAGTTCGACTTCTAGTTGGATTTCGAGTTCGTGTTCGAATTCGAATTCGAGTTCGACTTCGACTTCGACTTCGAGTTCGGGTTCCAATTCGAGTTCGAGTTCGAAATCGAGTTCGTTTTCGAGGTCGGGTTCGAGTTCGAGTTCGGATTCGAATTCTGGTTGGACTTCGAGTTGGAGTTCGAATTCGAGTTGGACTTCGAGTTCGGGTTCCAAATCGAGCTCGGGTTCGAATTCGAGATCGAGTGCGAATTCGAGTTGGACTTCGAGTTCGGGTTCGAATCCGAGTTCGGGTTCGAAATCGAGTTCATGTTCGACTTTTAGTTAGACATCGTGTTCGTATTCTAATTCGAGTTCGAGTTCGGTTTCGAGTTTGGGTTTGAGTTCGGACTTGAGTTCGAGTTCGAGTTCGATTTCGACTTCTAGTTGGACTTTGAGTTCCGGTTCGAATCCGAGTTCGGGTTCGAAATCGAATTGATGTTCGACTTTTAGTTAGACATCGTGTTCGTGTTCTAATTCGAGTTCGAGTGCGGTTTCGAGTTCGGGTTTGAGTTCGGACTTGAGTTCGAGTTCGAGTTCGATTTCGACTTCTAGTTGGACTTTGAGTTCCGGTTCGAATTCGAGTTCGGGTTCGAATTCTAGTTGGACTTCAAGTTCGGGCTCGAATTCGAGTTGGAGTCTGAGTTCGGGTTTGAATTCGAGTTCGAGTTCGACTTCGAGTTGGACTTAGAGTTCGGGTTCGAATTGCAGTTCGAGTTCGAAATCGGGTTCGACTTCTAGTTGAACTTCGAGTTCGGGGTCGTATTCGAGTTCGAGTTCGAAATCGAGTTCGGCTTCGATTTCTAGTTGGACTTTGAGTTCGGTTTCGAATTCGTGTTCGAGTTCGATTTCGTGTTCCGGTTCGAGTTCGAGTTCGAGTTCAACGTTGAGTTCGACTTCGACTTCGAATTCGACTTTTAGTTGGACTTCGAGTTCGGGTTCAAATTCGAGTTCGAGTTCGTATTCGAGTTGGACTTCGAGTTCGGGTTTGAATTCGAGTTCGGGTTCGAATTCTAGTTGGACTTCGAGTTCGGGTTCGAATTCGAGTTCGAGTTCGAATTCGAGTTGGACTGTGAGTTCGGTTTCGATTTCGAGTTCGAGTTCGACATCGAGTTGGACTTAGAGTTCGGGTTCGAATTCCAGCGAGTTCGAAATCGAGTTCGGGTTCGACTTCTAGTTGAACTTCGAGTTCGGATTCGAATTCCAGCGAGTTGGAAATCGAGTTCGGGTTCGACTTCTAGTTGAACTTCGAGTTCGGGTTCGAATTCGTGTTCAAGTTCGAATTCGAACTCGGTTTTGTGTTCCGGTTCGAGTTCGAGTTCGAATTTGAGTTAGATTTCGAGTTCGAGTACGGCTTCGACTTCGAGTCCGACGTTGAGTTGACTTCGAAATCGGGTTCGGATTCTAGTTTGAGTTCGAATTCGAGTTCGAGTTCGAAATCAAGTTCGACTTCGAGTTCGAGTTCGACCTCGAGTTGGACTTAGAGTTCGGGTTCGAATTCCAGTTCGAGTTCGAAATCGAGTTCGGGTTCGACTTCTAGTTGAACTTCGAGTTCGGGTTCGTATTCGAGTTCGAGTTCGAAATCGAGTTCGGCTTCGACTTCTAGTTGGACTTTGAGTTCGGTTTCGAATTCGTGTTCGAGTTCGAATTCGAGTTCGGTTTCGTGTTCCGGTTCGAGTTCGAGTTCGAGTTCGACGTTGAGTTCGGTTTCGAATACGAATTCGGGTTCGAATTCTCGTTGGACTTCGAGTGGGGTTTCGAATTCGAGTTGGACTTCGAGTTCGGAATCGAGTTCATGTTCAACTTTTAGTTGGATATCTAGTTCGAGTTCGAATTCGATTTGGACTGTGAGTTCGGGTTCGAATTCGATTTCGAGTTCGAAATCGAGTTCATGTTCGACTTTTAGTTAGACATCGTGTTCGTGTTCCAATTCGAGTTCGAGATCGAATTCGACTTCTAGTTGGACTTTGAGTTCCGGTTCCAATTCGAGTTCGGGTTTGAATTGGAGTTCGGGTTCGAATTCTAGATAGACTTCGAGTTCGGGTTCGAATTCGAGATCGAGTTCGAATTCGAGTTGGACTCTGAGTTCGGGTTCGAATTCCAGTTCGAGTTCGAAATCCAGTTCGGGTTCGACATCTAGTTGAACTTCGAGTTCGGGTTCGTATTCGAGTTCGAGTTCGAAATCGAGTTTGGCTTCGACTTCTAGTTGGACTTCGAGTTCGAGTTCGAAATCGAGTTTGGCTTCGACTTCTAGTTGGACTTCGAGTTCGGGTGCGAATTCGAGTTCGAGTTCGACTTCGACTTCGAGTTCGGGTTCCAATTCGAGTTCGAGTTCGAAATCGAGTTCGTTTTCGAGGTCGGGTTCGATTTCGAGTTCGGATTCGAATTCTGGTTGGACTTCGAATTCGAGTTCGAATTCGAGTTGGACTTCGAGTTCGGGTACCAAATCGAGCTCGGGTTCGAATTCTATGTAACTCGAGTTCGAGTTCGAAATCGAGTTCGGCTTCGACTTCTAGTTGGACTTTGAGTTCGGTTTCTAATTCGTGTTCGAGTTCGAATTCAAGTACGAGATCGAGTTCAACGTTGAGTTCGACTTCGACTTCGAGTTCGACTTTTAGTTGGACTTCGAGTTCGAGTTCTTATTCGAGTTGGACTTCGAGTTCGGGTTTGCATTCGAGTTCGGGATCGAATTCTAGTTGGACTTCGAGTTCGGGTTCGAATTCGAGTTCGAGTTCGAATTCCATTTGGACTGTGAGTTCGGGTTCGAATTCGAGTTCGAGTTCGAATTCCAGTTTGACTTCGAGTTCGTGTTCGAATTCGAGTTCGAGTTCGTATTCGAGTTGGACTTCGAGTTCGGGTTTGAATTGGAGTTCGGGTTCGGATTCTAGTTGGACTTCGAGTTCGGGTTCGAATTCTAGTCGGACTTCTAGTTCGGGTTAGAATTAAAGTGCGAGTTCGAATTCGAGTTGGATTTCGAGTTCGAGTTCGACTTCAAGTTGGACTTCGAGATCGGGTTAGAATTCGAATTTGAGTTCTATATCGAATTCGGGTACGACTTCTAGTTGGACTTCGAGTTCGTGTTCGAACACGAGTTCGGGTTCGAATTCGGGTTGAACTTCGAGTTCGGGTTCAAATTCTAGTTGGACTTCGAGTTCGGGTTCCAATTCGAGTTCGAGCTCGAAATTGACTTCGGGTTCGACTTCTAGTTAGACTTCGAGTTCGTGTTCCAACTCGAGTTCGAGCTCGAAATCGACTTCGGGTTCGACTTCTAGTTGGACTTCGAGTTCGGGTGCGAATTCGAGTTCGAGTTCGACTTCTAGTTGGATTTCGAGTTCGTGTTCGAATTCGAATTCGAGTTCGACTTCGACTTCGACTTCGAGTTCGGGTTCCAATTCGAGTTCGAGTTCGAAATCGAGTTCGTTTTCGAGGTCGGGTTCGAGTTCGAGTTCGGATTCGAATTCTGGTTGGACTTCGAGTTGGAGTTCGAATTCGAGTTGGACTTCGAGTTCGGGTTCCAAATCGAGCTCGGGTTCGAATTCGAGATCGAGTGCGAATTCGAGTTGGACTTCGAGTTCGGGTTCGAATCCGAGTTCGGGTTCGAAATCGAGTTCATGTTCGACTTTTAGTTAGACATCGTGTTCGTATTCTAATTCGAGTTCGAGTTCGGTTTCGAGTTTGGGTTTGAGTTCGGACTTGAGTTCGAGTTCGAGTTCGATTTCGACTTCTAGTTGGACTTTGAGTTCCGGTTCGAATCCGAGTTCGGGTTCGAAATCGAGTTGATGTTCGACTTTTAGTTAGACATCGTGTTCGTGTTCTAATTCGAGTTCGAGTGCGGTTTCGAGTTCGGGTTTGAGTTCGGACTTGAGTTCGAGTTCGAGTTCGATTTCGACTTCTAGTTGGACTTTGAGTTCCGGTTCGAATTCGAGTTCGGGTTCGAATTCTAGTTGGACTTCAAGTTCGGGCTCGAATTCGAGTTGGAGTCTGAGTTCGGGTTTGAATTCGAGTTCGAGTTCGACTTCGAGTTGGACTTAGAGTTCGGGTTCGAATTGCAGTTCGAGTTCGAAATCGGGTTCGACTTCTAGTTGAACTTCGAGTTCGGGGTCGTATTCGAGTTCGAGTTCGAAATCGAGTTCGGCTTCGATTTCTAGTTGGACTTTGAGTTCGGTTTCGAATTCGTGTTCGAGTTCGATTTCGTGTTCCGGTTCGAGTTCGAGTTCGAGTTCAACGTTGAGTTCGACTTCGACTTCGAATTCGACTTTTAGTTGGACTTCGAGTTCGGGTTCAAATTCGAGTTCGAGTTCGTATTCGAGTTGGACTTCGAGTTCGGGTTTGAATTCGAGTTCGGGTTCGAATTCTAGTTGGACTTCGAGTTCGGGTTCGAATTCGAGTTCGGGTTCGAATTCGAGATCGAGTGCGAGTTCGACTTCGACTTCGAGTTCGGGTTCCAATTCGAGTTCGAGTTCGAAATCGAGTTCGTTTTCGAGGTCGGGTTCGATTTCGAGTTCGGATTCGAATTCTGGTTGGACTTCGAATTCGAGTTCGAATTCGAGTTGGACTTCGAGTTCGGGTACCAAATCGAGCTCGGGTTCGAATTCTATGTAACTCGAGTTCGAGTTCGAAATCGAGTTCGGCTTCGACTTCTAGTTGGACTTTGAGTTCGGTTTCTAATTCGTGTTCGAGTTCGAATTCAAGTACGAGATCGAGTTCAACGTTGAGTTCGACTTCGACTTCGAGTTCGACTTTTAGTTGGACTTCGAGTTCGAGTTCTTATTCGAGTTGGACTTCGAGTTCGGGTTTGCATTCGAGTTCGGGATCGAATTCTAGTTGGACTTCGAGTTCGGGTTCGAATTCGAGTTCGAGTTCGAATTCCATTTGGACTGTGAGTTCGGGTTCGAATTCGAGTTCGAGTTCGAATTCCAGTTTGACTTCGAGTTCGTGTTCGAATTCGAGTTCGAGTTCGTATTCGAGTTGGACTTCGAGTTCGGGTTTGAATTGGAGTTCGGGTTCGGATTCTAGTTGGACTTCGAGTTCGGGTTCGAATTCTAGTCGGACTTCTAGTTCGGGTTAGAATTAAAGTGCGAGTTCGAATTCGAGTTGGATTTCGAGTTCGAGTTCGACTTCAAGTTGGACTTCGAGATCGGGTTAGAATTCGAATTTGAGTTCTATATCGAATTCGGGTACGACTTCTAGTTGGACTTCGAGTTCGTGTTCGAACACGAGTTCGGGTTCGAATTCGGGTTGAACTTCGAGTTCGGGTTCAAATTCTAGTTGGACTTCGAGTTCGGGTTCCAATTCGAGTTCGAGCTCGAAATTGACTTCGGGTTCGACTTCTAGTTAGACTTCGAGTTCGTGTTCCAACTCGAGTTCGAGCTCGAAATCGACTTCGGGTTCGACTTCTAGTTGGACTTCGAGTTCGGGTGCGAATTCGAGTTCGAGTTCGACTTCTAGTTGGATTTCGAGTTCGTGTTCGAATTCGAATTCGAGTTCGACTTCGACTTCGACTTCGAGTTCGGGTTCCAATTCGAGTTCGAGTTCGAAATCGAGTTCGTTTTCGAGGTCGGGTTCGAGTTCGAGTTCGGATTCGAATTCTGGTTGGACTTCGAGTTGGAGTTCGAATTCGAGTTGGACTTCGAGTTCGGGTTCCAAATCGAGCTCGGGTTCGAATTCGAGATCGAGTGCGAATTCGAGTTGGACTTCGAGTTCGGGTTCGAATCCGAGTTCGGGTTCGAAATCGAGTTCATGTTCGACTTTTAGTTAGACATCGTGTTCGTATTCTAATTCGAGTTCGAGTTCGGTTTCGAGTTTGGGTTTGAGTTCGGACTTGAGTTCGAGTTCGAGTTCGATTTCGACTTCTAGTTGGACTTTGAGTTCCGGTTCGAATCCGAGTTCGGGTTCGAAATCGAGTTGATGTTCGACTTTTAGTTAGACATCGTGTTCGTGTTCTAATTCGAGTTCGAGTGCGGTTTCGAGTTCGGGTTTGAGTTCGGACTTGAGTTCGAGTTCGAGTTCGATTTCGACTTCTAGTTGGACTTTGAGTTCCGGTTCGAATTCGAGTTCGGGTTCGAATTCTAGTTGGACTTCAAGTTCGGGCTCGAATTCGAGTTGGAGTCTGAGTTCGGGTTTGAATTCGAGTTCGAGTTCGACTTCGAGTTGGACTTAGAGTTCGGGTTCGAATTGCAGTTCGAGTTCGAAATCGGGTTCGACTTCTAGTTGAACTTCGAGTTCGGGGTCGTATTCGAGTTCGAGTTCGAAATCGAGTTCGGCTTCGATTTCTAGTTGGACTTTGAGTTCGGTTTCGAATTCGTGTTCGAGTTCGATTTCGTGTTCCGGTTCGAGTTCGAGTTCGAGTTCAACGTTGAGTTCGACTTCGACTTCGAATTCGACTTTTAGTTGGACTTCGAGTTCGGGTTCAAATTCGAGTTCGAGTTCGTATTCGAGTTGGACTTCGAGTTCGGGTTTGAATTCGAGTTCGGGTTCGAATTCTAGTTGGACTTCGAGTTCGGGTTCGAATTCGAGTTCGGGTTCGAATTCGAGATCGAGTGCGAGTTCGACTTCGACTTCGAGTTCGGGTTCCAATTCGAGTTCGAGTTCGAAATCGAGTTCGTTTTCGAGGTCGGGTTCGATTTCGAGTTCGGATTCGAATTCTGGTTGGACTTCGAATTCGAGTTCGAATTCGAGTTGGACTTCGAGTTCGGGTACCAAATCGAGCTCGGGTTCGAATTCTATGTAACTCGAGTTCGAGTTCGAAATCGAGTTCGGCTTCGACTTCTAGTTGGACTTTGAGTTCGGTTTCTAATTCGTGTTCGAGTTCGAATTCAAGTACGAGATCGAGTTCAACGTTGAGTTCGACTTCGACTTCGAGTTCGACTTTTAGTTGGACTTCGAGTTCGAGTTCTTATTCGAGTTGGACTTCGAGTTCGGGTTTGCATTCGAGTTCGGGATCGAATTCTAGTTGGACTTCGAGTTCGGGTTCGAATTCGAGTTCGAGTTCGAATTCCATTTGGACTGTGAGTTCGGGTTCGAATTCGAGTTCGAGTTCGAATTCCAGTTTGACTTCGAGTTCGTGTTCGAATTCGAGTTCGAGTTCGTATTCGAGTTGGACTTCGAGTTCGGGTTTGAATTGGAGTTCGGGTTCGGATTCTAGTTGGACTTCGAGTTCGGGTTCGAATTCTAGTCGGACTTCTAGTTCGGGTTAGAATTAAAGTGCGAGTTCGAATTCGAGTTGGATTTCGAGTTCGAGTTCGACTTCAAGTTGGACTTCGAGATCGGGTTAGAATTCGAATTTGAGTTCTATATCGAATTCGGGTACGACTTCTAGTTGGACTTCGAGTTCGTGTTCGAACACGAGTTCGGGTTCGAATTCGGGTTGAACTTCGAGTTCGGGTTCAAATTCTAGTTGGACTTCGAGTTCGGGTTCCAATTCGAGTTCGAGCTCGAAATTGACTTCGGGTTCGACTTCTAGTTAGACTTCGAGTTCGTGTTCCAACTCGAGTTCGAGCTCGAAATCGACTTCGGGTTCGACTTCTAGTTGGACTTCGAGTTCGGGTGCGAATTCGAGTTCGAGTTCGACTTCTAGTTGGATTTCGAGTTCGTGTTCGAATTCGAATTCGAGTTCGACTTCGACTTCGACTTCGAGTTCGGGTTCCAATTCGAGTTCGAGTTCGAAATCGAGTTCGTTTTCGAGGTCGGGTTCGAGTTCGAGTTCGGATTCGAATTCTGGTTGGACTTCGAGTTGGAGTTCGAATTCGAGTTGGACTTCGAGTTCGGGTTCCAAATCGAGCTCGGGTTCGAATTCGAGATCGAGTGCGAATTCGAGTTGGACTTCGAGTTCGGGTTCGAATCCGAGTTCGGGTTCGAAATCGAGTTCATGTTCGACTTTTAGTTAGACATCGTGTTCGTATTCTAATTCGAGTTCGAGTTCGGTTTCGAGTTTGGGTTTGAGTTCGGACTTGAGTTCGAGTTCGAGTTCGATTTCGACTTCTAGTTGGACTTTGAGTTCCGGTTCGAATCCGAGTTCGGGTTCGAAATCGAGTTGATGTTCGACTTTTAGTTAGACATCGTGTTCGTGTTCTAATTCGAGTTCGAGTGCGGTTTCGAGTTCGGGTTTGAGTTCGGACTTGAGTTCGAGTTCGAGTTCGATTTCGACTTCTAGTTGGACTTTGAGTTCCGGTTCGAATTCGAGTTCGGGTTCGAATTCTAGTTGGACTTCAAGTTCGGGCTCGAATTCGAGTTGGAGTCTGAGTTCGGGTTTGAATTCGAGTTCGAGTTCGACTTCGAGTTGGACTTAGAGTTCGGGTTCGAATTGCAGTTCGAGTTCGAAATCGGGTTCGACTTCTAGTTGAACTTCGAGTTCGGGGTCGTATTCGAGTTCGAGTTCGAAATCGAGTTCGGCTTCGATTTCTAGTTGGACTTTGAGTTCGGTTTCGAATTCGTGTTCGAGTTCGATTTCGTGTTCCGGTTCGAGTTCGAGTTCGAGTTCAACGTTGAGTTCGACTTCGACTTCGAATTCGACTTTTAGTTGGACTTCGAGTTCGGGTTCAAATTCGAGTTCGAGTTCGTATTCGAGTTGGACTTCGAGTTCGGGTTTGAATTCGAGTTCGGGTTCGAATTCTAGTTGGACTTCGAGTTCGGGTTCGAATTCGAGTTCGAGTTCGAATTCGAGTTGGACTGTGAGTTCGGTTTCGATTTCGAGTTCGAGTTCGACATCGAGTTGGACTTAGAGTTCGGGTTCGAATTCCAGCGAGTTCGAAATCGAGTTCGGGTTCGACTTCTAGTTGAACTTCGAGTTCGGATTCGAATTCCAGCGAGTTGGAAATCGAGTTCGGGTTCGACTTCTAGTTGAACTTCGAGTTCGGGTTCGAATTCGTGTTCAAGTTCGAATTCGAACTCGGTTTTGTGTTCCGGTTCGAGTTCGAGTTCGAATTTGAGTTAGATTTCGAGTTCGAGTACGGCTTCGACTTCGAGTCCGACGTTGAGTTGACTTCGAAATCGGGTTCGGATTCTAGTTTGAGTTCGAATTCGAGTTCGAGTTCGAAATCAAGTTCGACTTCGAGTTCGAATTCGACTTCTAGTTGGACTTTGAGTTCCGGTTCTAATTCGATTTGGAGTTCGAAATCCAGTTCGGGTTCGACTTCTAGTTGGACTTCGAGTTCGTGTACGAATTCTAGTTCGAGTTCGACCTCGAGTTGGACTTAGAGTTCGGGTTCGAATTCCAGTTCGAGTTCGAAATCGAGTTCGGGTTCGACTTCTAGTTGAACTTCGAGTTCGGGTTCGTATTCGAGTTCGAGTTCGAAATCGAGTTCGGCTTCGACTTCCAGTTGGACTTTGAGTTCGGTTTCGAATTCGTGTTCGAGTTCGAATTCGAGTTCGGTTTCGTGTTCCGGTTCGAGTTCGAGTTCGAGTTCGACGTTGAGTTCGGGTTCGAATTCTCGTTGGACTTCGAGTGGGGTTTCGAAATCGAGTTGGACTTCGAGTTCGGAATCGAGTTCATGTTCAACTTTTAGTTGGATATCTAGTTCGGTTTCGAATTCGAGCTCGAGTTCGGGTTCGAGTTCGGTTTCGAGTTCGAGTTCGAGTTCGAATTCGACTTCTAGTTGAACTTTGAGTTCCGGCTCGAATTAAATTTCGAGTTCGAATTCGAGTTGCTCCTGATCCTGTTGGCAGCATCGAGAAGCGAGGATCACCTGGATGATGGGGTCCTTGATGATGGATGCTAGTTTCCTGTGACAGTTCTGCTTGTACATGTGCTCTGTGGTGGGGAGGACTGTACCAGTGACCCACCTACAGCTTCTCAGTTGGTGTTCCGTTCCAGGGAATTAGTGTTTTTAAACCAGATCAGTCAGGTTATTCTGCAGTATACACCTATTGAACATCATGAATTTTTTAGATGACGCTAAATCTGCACAAACTTACATAGTATAAGCTGTAAATGCTGGTAAATCTTTCCAGGATGTCAACAAATTCCGCTCCTCATTTCTCCACACTAAGATAATTTCAGTCAATATTGGGAAAATACAGACACAGACTACATTTTTTTTTACATCTTTCCATAACCTACTTACTTTTCAGTTTCTCTTTTTGCCGGTGCCATTTAAAAAAAAAATAACAAATTTGGAAATTGAAGCACACATCATTCAAGGTTCTCAGTGATTGCATCCTGAAATATGGCCAGTGGATGGAGGAGTCTGGTGGTAGCCATGAACTGCAGTCCATTATCAGGGTTGTACAGTTCCCTGTCCTTGCATCGCTGTGGTTGTACTAGTGTTTAACGGTGGAGTAGAGTGCTGTGTCTGTACAGGTGCCGATGCTCACTGCTCAGTGATTTGAGTTTTATTGGTCTGTGTCCTGGAAGTGAAGGTCTAGATGTTGTAAAGTTCATTGTTCCTGTAGTCAACTGCTGACTTTTCTTGTACAGCAACATATGTAAGCATGTTTATACCAGAGACAGACCCTCCCCTTCCCTTCCAGTACGGGACAGATGTTGTTAAGATCTGTGTCCTTCCAGTATGGTGCCGGCAGCTTAAACATCATATTTAACTGCAAGTGGTCTGTGTCCCCCCGTGGACTAAATCCCCCAAAGGACTTACACATCTAAGTGGCCTGACAGTCGCAACAGCACTTCCTGTTTCGTATCAGCACACCAGAAAATATCACCATACTCCCTTTCTGATCTCGCTTTTCTCCCTGTCCTACATCTTAGTGAACGCCAGTGAATGCAAAGTATTAATTTTCTACCTCGCATGCTAACTCCGGCTCCAGGCATCACCAGCCACGTTTGTCCTTGAGTTTTCCTGTCCTCTCCCTACTATACTGTTGTTTTCTGTGTCTGCATCAGACAAACTTGTACCCATTCATACTGCTGACTGAAGATATATCTGGTACAGCGCACTCTGCTGATAAATGGTGTGACCTTTCCCTTGCTTCCTGTATGTTCCTCCAAGACGCGGCCCAATTTCATCTTCCTGAAGCTTACATATGACACCTCTTACATGTTCAAACAAATACAATATTTCTCATCACATTAAATTCCTTCACCATCCTGTCCTTCTCTACCTTACTGATAGGGACAGGGAACTCCTGGATTCTGACCAACTGGACTGTAAGTTACTCTCACATGTTTTAAATGTCACTCTTGTGGAAAACCTGGGCATGTGGCATCGAATTGTTTTGCTACGAAAAAGGAGAAAGAGAAAACCCCAACTGGTCCCGTACTGGAAGGGAAGGGGAGGGTCTGTATCTGGTATAAACATGCTTACATATGTTGCTGTACAAGAAAAGTCAGCAGTTGACTACGGATAAAATACCGCTGAAGAAGGGGGGTTTCGAACAGTGTTCAGGAAGGACACGATAGGTTTATTTCAAATGGGTTCGTGACTGTGAAGGAGGGGTCAAACCCAGCCCCAGTTAGAACATGGAGAGATACTGGAGCTTTCCAGTCACTGATATTAACGAACGTTTTGGAATTCGGTCCTGAGACAGAGACTGGGGAAGTAAACATCATTAAGGGCATTGGAAAGGGAACAGGGGCCGTGTCTTTGCAAAGACAATCTTGAATTGCGACTTGGTATCGAAACCAGTCATAAATATGGGTCCAATCTGAACTACCGATAGACCATGTCGATGTCTTACTCGGTAATGACCTTGCAGGTGGGGTTGTTTACCCAGCTTTTCATCTCACTAGTAAGCCTGCTGCTGCTGAGGACCCGCCCAGATATGCTGATGTGTATCCCGCATGTGCAGTGACACGAAGCATCCCCAGAAAAGCTGATGCTGCGAATATTGATTTATCTGAGACATTCCTACCGTCCCTATACCAACAGGATTTAGGGGGTACGAAGGCTGAGGAGAACTAGGCCAACTGTAACCATTATTGCTTTGTCATCTGATGTTTTTTCCCTATATTGTTTAAACCCCTGTGATAGATTTTTTTTTTTTAAATCGTCTTGGACATTTTTTTTTCCCTGAGGAAGAGGAGTGTGAGGGGATCCAGGAGTGCCACTGTTGACTGTTTGAATACAGACAGAGAGAGACATTCATCATTGATGGATTGTTTTGAAAAGGAGAGAGAGACGAGGATTGACGGTTGGACTGACGTGGGAGTTAACTGGAGTTTTACTTCGGAGGTAAAAAGTGAGCAGCTCGAAGGTTGCTGTGGTTAGTGACAGGAGATTATTGATATTACTTCCAAGGACTTGTTGCCTGCTTGCATTCCTTTACAGACAAAGGAAGGAGCGACTCTTTGAATGGCAGGTGATGTTCAGCCTGGTGGGCTAAATGGGAGGTCAGATGGTACAGTCGTCAGGCACATGGTCTGGACACTGAATGAGCATTGTTGTGCCCGCAGAGAAAGTGGGGTTTGGAGGATCGATTAGGCGGATCGATTCCAAATTGCTATTCCAGTTAAGAAGAAGGGTTCGATTGGTGGGGAGTTGTCTATGTGTCCACCCTTGCTGGGGTGATAACTCCATCACAGGAAAACCAGTCCCCCTGTTAAAAGTCACAGTCGGTGTCTTGTAAAGGAATTCGGAGGACGACGAGAAGATCGACGGCAACAGCTCACCTGAAGACTCAACTCTCTCTCTCTCTCTCTCTCCACCACTATTCAACTACATACCATGAACTGAACTGAACTGAATTTTACCGAACATCGTAAGACTCTATGTACTCTATCTTCTTACCCCTAGACTTAAAGAAGCTTGGTTTACATACATATATTTACACATTTACTGACTTGCGTACTTATATATTTATTCATTGAAAACCTGTGTCAATTACTTACATTTATATTACTGCATTGCGTAGTTACTAATAAATACTATTATTTGTTAGCAATACGAGACTCCAAAGTGGTTTCTAGTTCCACTGGTTCTTTATCCCCGTCACGGGGTACATGACAGAACTGACATCATAGCCAACACGCACACAGTGAGCTGAGGGGACTGCTCCTGTGCTGTTCTGTTCACTGTAAATTTTTCAATAACTTGAGAAGACTAGGCAAAGGATCAAAGTAGCATTTTTATGAAATTCTTATTTTTACACTGATTGTTGTTCTCATCTGGGGCATACTGCCTGCAGGGATGATGCGAACAGCCAATCAAATTGTTCAAAGACTAACTGGACAGGTCCTTCCGAAGAAGTAACCTGCAGTGCTGTGGGAAGAGAATTGGGAATGGGACAGTGGGAATGCTGTACTATAGACTTGATGCTCCGCACTATAGAATTGATGGGTTGAATGTTGTAGTGCATCCCCCTATGATCCTGTGTCCACTAATGATCTGAAACAGTTAGTCGGGTCTCCAGGAAACAGCTAATTTTGTCATGGACCGGTCCGTAAAATTTGCATTCCGGTTCACGGTCCGGTGCCTTCCTTATTCCAGGTTTTCTGGTATCCCCGGTTTCTGTTGAGGCAGCCGATTCTCCTTTGGCTGGCCTCATAAGTAGCTTCAGGATTCAGCCTCTGGCTGCTGGATTGTTCCTGTCCATGCCCCCTGTCTGAATCCCTTCTGTTCCCCTTCCTTCTTGCCTCGTCTGAAGCCTTCCCTCACCTGGTCTTACCTCATCTTGCGTCGTCTGATACCCTCGTCTGAAGCCTTGCCTCGCCTTGTTTCGTCTGAAGCTTAGCCGCTCCTTGCCTCGTCTAAAGCGTTGCCTCGCTTGCCTCGTCTGAAGTCTTGCCTCGCTTGCCTCGTCTGTAGCTCTGCCTCGCCTGTAACCCTCACCTGCACCCCTCTAAAGGTCAATCGCCGGAGCAAGATAAGGAACTGACTATCCTTGTTTTGAATTGTCTGTGTCCACGCCTTCACTAGGTAGGTCCTCCCATTTGCCGCTACGTAGTGTTACGACCCGTCTTTGTGTCCTTGCCTACGCTAGGTAGGTCCGGCCGTTTGCCGCTACCTCGTGTTTGGAAACAACTGTATCCACGTCTTCGCTAGGTAAGTCCGACCGTCCGCCACTGCCTTGCGTGACGAACCGTCTTGTCATATTGTGTGTTCTCTGTATGAGTCCCAGCCCTACGTCCTTTTCCAAGAAGGAGTCCCGGCTCTGTGTTCCATGTTCCTGTCTCTCCCTTTACGAAGACTCTGCGTTCCTGTCTCTTCCTCGACCAAGTCAAGGCTTCATGGTGTCGTCAAGTTCTAGCCACGTCCAAGAACCTTGTCCTGTCCCAGCCTCGGTTTTGTGTTCTCGTTTTTTCCATGTGTCTCGCCAGCCCAGGAGTACTTTGCCCAGCCCGGTGCTAGGGTTCCCTCGTCCTGTGCAGGGGGTTCCGTGTCCTGTCCAGAAGTCACACGTCCAGTCCTGTGGCTACTCCTCGTCCTGTACCAACGTTTTGTCCTCGCCTACTTCTGGAGTCCTAGCCCCAGGTTCTGGGTCCTTGCCCAGTCTCTGGCTCGGAGTCCATACCCAAACTTCGGAAAAACCCAAGCCATGTCCAGTCTTGTAGCCACGTCATGTCCTTGCCTTGTTACGGGGTCCGAGCCGGAGTCAAGACCAAGGTTCTGAGCCCTTCTCCAGTCTCTGGCTCGGATTCAAAGCCCAGGCTCCGAGTTCGAAGTTCCTTATCATTTTCCGCTATCCTAGTCAAGTCCAATCCCAAACATGAGGAATTCTGCAGATGCTCGAAATTCAAGCAACACACATCAAAGTTGCTGGTGAACGCAGCAGGGCAGGCAGTATCTCTAGGAAGCAGTACAGTCGACGTTTCGGGCCAAGTCCCTTCGTCAGGACAAACTGGTACAGTCGACGTTCGGGCCGAGACCCTTCGTCAGGACTAACTGGCCAGTCAGTCCTGATGAAGGGTCTCGGCCCGATACGTCGACTGTACCTCTTCCTAGAGATGCAGCCTGGCCTGCTGCGTTCACCAGCAACTTTAATCTGTGTTGCAAGTCCTCGCCCAAGTCTGTGTTCTTGTCCCAGCTCCTAGTCTGCATCCAGTCACGTCTCTAACTCTGGTCTCTAGCCATGTCTAGTTCCTAGTACTTCAGTGTCTGTGTCTTGCATTTGGCTCCGCTCCCAGCGCCCCCACCATGACAGAACTGTCCAGCCAGACATAGAGCCAGCGACACAGATGCTGTCGTTTAACTCTCGCTTTTCTGGGTTCTCTCTCGTTAAATGCTCCCGGCACCCACCACCACCACCCGCTTGTGTCGTCCAGAGTCTGGGGAAACCTAATGGGTCGCTAGGAGGCTCCCATTGACCGGGGGTACCGTCTTTGACCGGTCCGTGAAATCGCATTCCGGTTCAAGGTCCGGTCCATGTTCCTTATTCAAGGTTTTCTGGTTTTCTGTTGAGGCAGCTGATTCTCGTCTGGCTGGCCTGATAAATAACTTCAGGATTTAGCTCTTTGGCTGCTGGATTGTTCCTGTCCATATTCCCTGCCTGAATCCCTTATGTTCCTCTTCCTTCTGTTGCCTCGCCTGAAGACTTGTCTCGCCTTGCCTCGGCTAAAGCCTTGTCTCGCCTGAAGCCTTGCCCCACTTTGCCTAGTCTGAAGCCTTGCCTCGCCTTGCCTCGCCTTGCCTCGTCTGAAGCTTTGCCTCGCCTTGTCCGGTCTGAAGCCTTGTCTCGTCTGAAGTCTTACCTAGCCTTGCCTCTTTTGAAGCCTTGCCTCGTCTGAAGCGTTGCCTCGCCTTGCGTTGTCTGAAGCCTTGCCTCGCCTTGTCTCGTCTGAACCCTTGCCTCGTCTGAAGCCTTGCCTCGCCTTGCCTCGTCTGAAGCTTTGCCCAGCCTTTCGTCGTCTGAAACCCTGCGTCGCCTTTCCTCGTCTGAAACCTGAGTTCGCCTTGACTCGCCTGAAGCCGTATCTCTTCGAACGCATGACCTCGTCGGAAGCCTTGCCTCTTCTGGAGCCGTGCCTCGCGTTGCCTCGTCTGAGGCCTTGCCTCGTCTGAAGTCTTGCCTCGCCTTGCCTCGTCTGAAGTCCTGTCTCGTCTGTAACCCTCACCTACACCGCTATCAAATTCAATCGCCGGAGCAAGATAACAAACTGCTTATCGTTGTTTTGAACTGTCTCTGTGTCCACGACTTCACTAGATTGGTCTGGCCGTTTACCGCTACCTGGTGTTGGGAACCGTCTGCATCCACGCCTTCGCTAGGTTGGTCTGGCCGTTTATCGCTACCTAGTGTTGAGAACTGTCTGTGCCCGCGCCTTCGCTAGGTAGGTCCGGCCGTCTGCCGCTGCCCTGTGTACCGAACCGTCTTGTCATATTCTGTGTTCTGTATGAGTCCCGGCCCTACGTCGTAGGAGGGGTCCAGGCTCTGTGTTCTATGTTCCTGCCTAATTCCTTGACCAAGGCTCTGCGTTCCTGTCTCTTCCTCGATCAAGTCAAAGCTTCGGTGTCTCGTCCACTTCTAGGCACGTCCAAGAACCTTGTCCTGTCCAAGCCTCGGCTTTGTGTTCTCGTCTTGTCATATGTCTCGCCCAGCCCAGGAATACTTTGCCTACCCGGTGCTTGGGTTCCTTTGTCCTGTCCATGAGTCCCAAGTCCAGTCCTGTAGCCACGCTTGTCCTCGCCTAGTTCTGGAGTCCGAGCCCTTGTCAAGTCCCAGGTTCTGCGTCCTTGCTCAGACTCGGGCTCGGAGACCATACCTAAGCCTCGAGGAAACCCAAGCCATGTCCAGCCCTGTAGTCATGTCATGCCCTCGCCTAGTTCCGGGTTCGAGCCCGAGTCCAAGCCCAGGCTCCTAGTTCGAAGTTCCTTGTCCTGGTTCCGCTATCTTCGTCAAGTCCTAGCGCAAGTCTGTGTTCTTGTCCCAGCTCCTAGTCTGCATCCAGTCACGTCCCTAACTCTAGTCTATAGCCACGTCCAGTTCCTGGTACTTCACTGCCTGTGTCTTGCATTTGGGTCCACTCCCTTGACCCACACCATGACAATTTTACCTTGGTGTACAAGGTATTTTTTCTGTAATAATGAGACGCTTCTGTAAAAACACTGGCACTGCATTCCAAGCACACTGAGCTGCCAGAGCAAAACACTGGTCAGTGAGAGCACAGAGCAGTGCACGACTCTAATACAATGACAGTGATTTATGAAAACATATTACTATTGATCCAGAGTAGGGCAGAATAGAACAGACATCATAACAACCCCAGCACTGCTCTCTGATGCCACAGATTCCCAGCACCAGCCCATTTTCTCTGCAGATAAAGACATAAACAACCCCGGATTGCACTGTAAATTCACAGCCGAACGCAGACCATACTCATCCCGTTGTGTACACCAGTCACCTGCAAAACTGCGAGAATACTGACCTGCACAAAGCAGCTCTGGACTGCATGGACACTGCCCGCTTTAGCTCCAACGCTGCACAGCAGGGAGGCGGACAAGTAGAAACCAAAAATGTACTGCAGGGACACAGATTGCTGTAACTCAGCATGGTGAGGAAGGCCAGGCTGAATCTTTGGTACAAACATGCCCTGCATAAGAGACTGTCCAAAAATAGTCAATAGTGGACTACAGGGACAAATAACTTCACAATATCTAGACCTTCACTTCCACGATACAGACCTATAAAACTCTCAACGCTATGCAGTGAGCACACAGACATGTACACACCAAGCACTCCACCGTTAAACTCTAGTGCAATCCGAGCACTTCAGTGACAGAGGCCTGTACAAGCCTAATAACTGACTGCAATTCATGGACTCTATCTGCCCCCTCCCTCCCAGTGGGCATCCTTCAGGATGTAACGTAGAATTGATAAAGTAGTATTTTGTGATGTTGCGTGTTTCATCTTCCTACTATTTTTAAAATGCCGACAGGAGAAAGAGGAACAGAAATGTGTACAGGCTATTGGAAAGATGCAATGTCAACAGAGAAGCGTGTGACTATAAGTTCCCCAATATTGACTGCAATTCTTCAAGTGTGAAAGTTTAGAGGAGAAGAATTTGTTGGCATCCTTGAACTATTTGCCAGCATTTACAGCCTATAATCTGACAGTTTCAGCAGATGTAGTATGTTCTCTAAAAGTTAGACAAACTTCAATAGGTGTATAGCGGAGAATCTCCTTACTGGATATATCATGGTCTGGTATGGAGGCACCAATGATGTTGAAAGAAATTGGAAATGAAAAGTTGTGAATGCTGTCAGCCTATCACAAGTAAAGCCCTCCCCGCCGCTGAGCACATCTGCAAGGAGCGTTTTCACAGAAAAGCAGCGCCCATCATCAAGGACCCCATTATCCAGATGATGTTTGATTCTCGATGCTGCCGGCAAGAAGGCGTTGCAGGAGCCTCAGGTCCCACAGCAACACGTTCAGGAATTGGTGTTATCCCTCAATGATCGGGCTTTTGAAGCAGAGGTGATAATTTCCACAACCCAACAATGAACTTACATTCAGGGACAACACAACTCATGTTCCCGATATCTACTTCATAATTATTATCATTTATTTTGCTCTTTTGTTTATTCACACAATTTGTTGTCCTTGTTGTCACATGGTTCTGACATGGCCCAAACTTGTACTGAGAGACTTTTGTTTTGGGGTGTGCAGATGAGGTTTACAAGGATGCTCACTGGAATGGAAAGCATATTCTATGCGGACAGTTGGATAAACTTGTGCAGTTCTTTTATCTGGAGCCGTGGTGAAAGGAGATGGGATGAAAGGTTATAGTTTTGAAAGATACTGATAAGCACCTTTTATCCAGACAGAAATGAAGAAATGGATGCATTTAACGCAAAAGGGCAATTTTCAGAGGAGGTTTTGTTGTCATACACATGGAGTGGTGGATAATTAGAACGTACTTTCAGGCATGTTGGTAGAGACCATCAGATAGAGGTTGATAAGAGGCTCTTAGATAGGCACATGAGTATGCGGAGACAGCAGGGAGATGTATATTCTGTACGCAAAAGAAATTAGTTTAGTTTAGTCTTTACTTAGTAGCTTAATTACTTCGCACAGCATTGTGGGCTGAAGTGTCTGTTGCCATGTCGTACTGTAACATATTCTGAGTCAAATTCACGACAGAAAATCTAATGGGACCAAAAGCAAATACCTTCAGGTCCAAAACATACAGCAGTCCGTAGGAGTGGGGGACTCCAGGCATAAACTGTCACTTTTATCGTTGAGTGGTCCTATCCTCTCTCCACTATACTGTTGTTTTCTGTATCTGCATAAGACCACCTTGTACTCATTGATACACCTGACCGAAGATATTTCTGGTACAGCACGCTGTTCTAATTCACAGTGTGACTTCTTCCTGCTTCCTCTCTGTTCCTCGAAGACCCTGCCCAATTTCATTTTCCTAAAGCTTACATATGACACCTCTTACGTGCTTAAACAAATACAATATTTCTCAACACATTAAATTCCTTCACGACCCTGTCCTTCTCTACCTTACTGACAGGGACAGGGAACTCCTGAATTCTGACCAGCTGGACTGTAAGTCACTCTCACATGTCAGACTTTTACAGTTAACCGGTAATATCGGCTCCCAGACTACTCTCTATAATTCCTGCACAATTCTGCTGCAATTTGCCTTCCAGAACTTTAGAGCAAAGCATTTAATACCATCATTCCCACAATGCTGATTGAGAAGTAGCAGAACCTTCGCCTTTGTACCTCCCTCTGCAATTAGAGCTTCGACGTCGTAACCGGACGACCACAATCTGTGCAAATTGGTGATAACATCTCCTCCTTGCTGAAGATCAGCGCTGGTGGACCTCAAGGGTGTGTGCTTAGCGCATTGCTCTACTCTCTATGTACTCATCTATAAATTTGTTGATAGTAAAATCATTGTTGATAGCATTGCAGGAGGTGACGAGAAGCCGTACAGGAGTGAGATATGCCAACTAGTGGAGTGGTGTTGCAGCAACAACCTGGCTCTCAACGTCAGTAAGACGAAAGAGATGATTGTGGACTTCAGGAAAGATAAGACAAAGGAACGCATACCAATCCTCATAGAGGGATCAGAATTGGAAAGAGTGAGCAGTTTCAAGTTTCTGGGTGTCAAGATCTCTGAGTACCTAACCTGGCTCTCACAGGCAGGAAGAGGGTTGACGTCCTGAAGTGTGAGTGTCGGGAAATAGGCAGAAGTCTGAAGAATAGGACCTCAAGGGCAGCGTTCTCCGGATTCCTGGCACTGCTATGTGACAGTGATAGTAAGAATTGGAGGAGATGGCAGTTGAATGCGTGGCTGAGGAGTTGGTGCAAGGAGCAGGGTTTTAGATTTTTGGATCATTGGGATCTCTTCTGGGGATGGTGGGACCTGTACAGATTGAATGGGTTGCACCTGAACTCGAGGGTGGCGCGGGGGGTGGGGGGTGTGCTGTATCCTTGCAGTTAAGTTCGCTGGCATGGTTCGGGAGGGTTTAAACTAATTTGCAAGGGGGATGGGACCCAAAGCCATAGAGCAGTGAAAGAAGCGCATGGAGTAAACTCAGAGAGAGGCTTTGAGGAAAGAGATACAGAATAAACGGTGTAAAGACAGTAAGGTAGAAGGGCTGCAATGTGTGTACCTCAATGCAAGAAGCATCAGCAACAAAGGTGATGAACTGAGAGCTTGGATACATACATGGAATTATGCCGTACTGGTTATTACAGAGACTTGGTTGGCACCAGGGCAGGAATGGATTCTCAATATACCTGGATTTCAGTGCTTTAAAAGGGATAGAGAGAGCGGAAAAGGGGGAGGAGGGGTGGCATTACTGGTCAGGGATACCATTACAGCTACAGAAACGGTGGGTAAGGTAACTGGATCCTCTTTTGAGTCAGTATGAGTGGAAGTCAGGAACAGGAAGGGAGCAGTTACTCTATTGTGGGTATTCTATAGCCCCCCTGTTAGCAGCAGAGATACAAAGGAGCAGATTGAGAGGGAGATTTTGGAAAGGTGCAAAAATAACAGGGTTGTTATCATGGGTGAATTTAAATTCCCTAATATTGATTGGCACCTGATTAGATCCAAGGGTTTAGGTGGGGCAGAGTTTGTTAAGTGTATCCAGGACAGATTCCTGTCACAGTATGTGGACAGGCCGACTAGGGGGGAATGACATACTAGATCTAGTACTAGGTAATGAACCATGTCTGGACACACATCTCTCAGTGGGTGAGCATCTAGGGGACAGTGACCACTGCTCCCTGGCCTTTAGCATTGTGATGGAAAAGGATAGAATCAGAGAGGACAGGGAAATTTTTAATTGGTGAAGTGCGAATTAAGAGCCTATAAGGCTACAGTTTGCGGTGTGAATTGGGGTGATATTTTTGCAGGGAAATATACTATGGACATGTGGTCGATGTTTAAACATCTCCTGCAGGATGTTAGGGATAAATTTGTCCCGGTGAAGAAGATAAAGAATGGTTGGGTGAAGGAACCATGGGTGACAACTGAGGTGGAAAATCTAGTCAGGTGGAAGAAGGCAGCATACATGAGGTTTAGGAAGCAAGGATCAGATGGGTCTGTTGAGGAATATAGGGAAGCAAGAAAGGAGCTTACGAAGGGGCTGAGAAGAGCAAGAAGGGGGAATGAGAAGGCCTTGGCGAGTAGGGTAAAGGAAAACCCCAAGGCATTCTTCAATTATGTGAAGAAAAAAAAGATGACAGGAGTGAAGGTAGGACCGATTAGAGATAAAGGTGGGAAGATGTGCCTGGAGGCTGTGGAAGTGAGCGAGATCTTCAATGAATACTTCTCTTCGGTATTTACCAATGAGAGGAACTTGATGATGGTGAGGACAATATGAGTGAGGTTGATGTTCAGGAGCATGTTGATATTAAGGGAGAGGAGGTGTTGGAGTTGTTAAAATACATTAAGACGAATAAGTCCCTGGGGTCAGACGGAATATTCCCAGGGCTGCTCCACAAGGCACGGGAAGAGATTGCTGAGCCTCCGGCTAGGATCTTTATGTCCTCGTTGTCCACGGGAATGGTATCGGAAGATTGGAGGGAGGCGAATGTTGTCCCCTTGTTCAAAAAAGGTGGTAGGGACAGTCCATGTAATTATAGATCATGGAGCCTTACGTCTGTGGTGGGAAAACTGTCGGAAACGATTCTTAGAGATAGGATCTCTGGGCATTTAGATCAGGGACAGTCAGCATGGCTTAGTGAAGGTCAAATCCTGTCTAACTAGCCTGAGAGAGTTCTTTGAGGAGGTGACCAGGCATGTAGATGAGGGTAGAGCATTGGATGTGATCTATATGGGTTATAGTAAGGCATTTGACAAGGTTCCACACGGTAGGCTTATTCAGAAAGTCAGAAGGCATGGGATCCAGGGAAGTTTTGCGAGGTAGATTTAGAATTGGCTTGCCTGCAGAACGCAGAGGGTCGTGGTGGAGGGAGTACATTCAGATTGGAGGATTGTGGCTAGTGGTGTCCCACAAGGATCTGTTCTGGGATCTCTACTTTTCGTGATTTTTATTAACGTCCTGGCTTTGGGGGTAGAAAGGTGGGTTGGCAAGTTTTCAGACGACACAAAGGTTGGTGATGTTGTAGATAGTGTAAAGGATTGGCAAAGATTGCAGAGAGACATTGATAGGATGCAGAAGTGGGCTGAGAAGTGGCAGATGGTGTTCAACCCGGAGAAGTGTGAGTTAGTGCACTTTGCAAGGACAAACTCCAAGGCAGAGTACAAAGTAAATGGCATACTTGGTAGTGTGGAAGAGCAGAGGGTTCTTGGGGTACATGTCCACAGATCTCTGAAAGTTGCCTCATAGGTGGATAGGGTAGTTAAGAAAGCTTATGGGATGTTAGCTTTCATAAGTCGAGGGATAAGGTTTAAGGGTCACGATGTAATGATGCAGCTCTATAAAACTCTGATTAGGCCACACTTGGAGTACTGTGTCCAGTTCTGGTCGCCTCACTATAAAAAGGATGTGGAAGCATTGGAAAGGGTACAGAGGAGATTTACCAGGATGCTGCCTGGTTTAGAGAGCATGTATTGTGATCAGAGATTAAGGGAGCTAGGACTTTACTCTTTGGAGAGAAGGAGGATGAGAGGGGACGTGATAGAGGTGTACAAGATAATAAAAGGAATAGATAGAGTGGATAGCAAGCGCCTCTTCCCCAGGGCAACGCTGCTCAACACAAGAGGACATGGCTTTAAGGTAAGGGGTGGAAAGTTCAAGGGGGATATTAGAGGGAGGTTTTTAACTCAGGGAGTGGTTGGTGAGTGGAATGCACTGCCTGAGTCAGTGGTGGAGGCAGGTATACTAGTGAAGGTTAAGAGACTAATAGACAGGCATTTGGAGGAATTTAAGGTGGGGTCTTATAGGGGGGGCAGGGTTTGAGGGTCGGCACAACATTGTGAGCCGAGGGGCCTGTACTGTGCTGAACTATTCTATGTCTATGTCAATATCGATGCCGTTATAAAGAAGGCATGATAGCAACTATACTTCATTAGAGTTTGAAGAGATTTGTTATGTCCACAAATACACTCAAAAACTTCAATTGATGTACCGTGGAGAGCATTCTGACAGGCTGTTTCACAATCTGGTATGGAGTGCTATTGCACAGGACCGAACGAAGCTGCAGAGGGTTGTACAATTAGTCATCTCCATCTCGGATGCAAGCTTAGAAAGTCACTAAGGAGCAGTGTCTCTGAAAGGCAGCATCCATTATTAAGATCCTTCAGCACCCAAGGCATGCCCCTTTCTCACTGTTAACATCAGGTCGGAGATACAGAAACCTGAAGGTCAGAGTTAGTGATTCAGTAATAGCTTCTTTCCCTCTGCCATCCGGTTCCTAAATTGACATTGAACCGCTGGACACTATCTGACTTGTTTTGATATGTCGTATTTAAGCTTTTTGCACAATTTCTCATTTATTCAATATATTTATACTGTGATTTAATTATTGATTGATTGATTGATTGATTGACCATTCTTTTTTTTTATTCTGTATTATGTTTTTAATTAAACTGGTAATACTAATTAATACATTTCACGTCACATGCCGTTGATAATAACCCTGATTCTGATTCGTCCACGTCCGGGTTCAGAATTATCCTTCATAATAACCACCGGAAAACCTCCAGAATAATAATCCGTAGATGTTTCTCAAATGAAATCCCAATCATCTCCCTAGTCTCATTTCCCACTAAAATTTTAAGTATGTCCCCTCCCTGGTGGACCATCTACATGCTGTTTCTGGAAACCTTCATGAATACACCTAATGCGCCATCCAAGCATCAGGTAGTAAGGAAGTGCCAGTCATTCTGGAGAGATGATTCACCAGCTAGTGCATTCTATTGTTTTAGATCAATCAATAACCCGCTGACATATCTGTTTCCCTCTCTTACTGGTTATTATAAGGCTTACTGTATTACACTTTTGTTATTCCTGATCCCTCCGCATTGTCTCACTGGTTGAGCTTCCGGGATGAACTCGAGCCGGTGACATTCTGCCTGATCAGCAGTGCAGCTCCCCGTCCTCTTTTAGCTACCTCTGGACTCTCTAAATCATCTAAATCCTGGAATGTTTATATACCAGTTCTGACTTTCTCTCAACCAGATCTCTGTGACAGATGAATCACTGTGCCGTGTATAAATGCAGGATCTAGGTATGTCTGCCTTAACTGTTTTACACCCTACACTGAAATAAACTCATTTTTGCCGATCGGTGCCACTGTGCTCATTAAGGAGACCCCACCTTGACTTCCTTTAGGTGTTCTTTGACCTCATCTCTACCTTCCACCAATGAACATAATTACCTGTAGCTCTGGTTGCTACATATCCCCCAGATGCCAGTTAAGAAAAATCATCCGGGTGGCTCCAGCAAAATTCCCTGTGAGAATATTAGTTCTCTTCAGTGTAATCCATCCTCCCTACACCGGAGAGCCCATTGATGGGTGTTCCTGATGCCCTCCCTCCTGCCCCAGACTGTTAGCCACACGTTTAAGTACACCAGCATATGATCACTTACGTCGCAAGTATGTGGCATCTAAAGTAATCCTGAAATCACCATCCAAGGTTTTTTTTTTTTAATTTACTGCTCACCTCCTTAACTTTTGCTTGTGGGAACTTGTCTCTCTGTTGTTAGTTCTAATAAAGACCATGACCTCTGACTGCTCATTCTACCCCTTCAGAATGGTCTGTACCTTCTCAGAGACATCCTTCGTCATAGCACGATGAAGTAACGCACATTCCTGCAATTTCACTCATTACCGCAGATATTCCTGTGTTAAAATTCATTCAGTATTCATTTTTGATTCAGCTCAGGTTTTTTACATGTGCGTTCCCAAACAAAGGAGACTGCACACGTGATAAAAGGAAACACTTTATTGGAACTTGCACGGTTTTAGTACAGAAAGAAACACAAATATCTACAATAGTAGCAGTACATGAATCAAAATAATTCTGATCATTCCACTACACCCACAGCCCGATCTCAGTGTTCAGGGAGACAGAGATACGACAAAGACACACAGCCTGTTCTGTCCCTCTCCTTCTCCTTCTCCCTCTCTGTCTCTCCCTCTCTCCATCACGCTGTCTCATTACCTCTCTACCCCTGGCGATGACTCCTTCTCACGCTCCTCCTCGCTCAGGCCCTGTCCCTCGCGCGCTCTCCCTTGCACCCTCTTACTCGCGATGTCTCATTAGCTCACTATCCCTCGCGCCCTCAGCCTTCGAGCTGTCTCCTTCTCCCGCTACTCCATCACAGTCTCATTCGCTGTCTCTCTCTCTATCCCGCCTCTCTCTTTCTATCTCCCTCCTACTCCTCTCTCCGAACGCGATGCCTGCTTCTCTCGCCTTCCTGCGCTCTCACCCTCCTGGTCAATCCCGCTCACTCTCCTTCAGGCTCTCTATTTTGCGTGCTCTTCCTCGCGCCCCCTTCTTTCTCGCGAACTCATTGAGTTTCTCTCCTTCCCATTGTCAAACGTGTCGCTGTCTCCTTCTCATGCTCACTCCTTCACGATGTCTTATTATCTATCTCTCTCTCTCTCTCTCTCTCTCTCTCCCTTTTCTCCATCTTTCTCTCTCCATCTCCTCTCTCTCTCTCTCTCTCTCTCTCTCTCTCTCTCTCTCTCTCCCTATATTTCTCACACAGCTACAAGTAAAGGTAATGGCAATTTGTCTTCAATTATATAAAAAAAAATCAGTGACATGAAGATAGTTCAAGGTGGCAATGAGAAGGGAAACCTCCAGGTAGAGAAGGAGGAAAAAGTGGTTGAAGGATAAGACGGGTTGTGACGGAAGCATCAGTGGTTGATACAGAAGAAAACATTATTCAAGATCAGGCACTTTTGTCCGAACTGGAAAGCAGGGGAAACAGGTTCGCCTCAAGCTTCAATTTAACAGGGCGGGATGTGAGGTGTAAAGGGGATTTCTCGGGGAATGTGAGGTTAGTGATGCCGTAGGGATCAGCTTTACACAGCTGTCTTGTCACTCTAAGGAACACACACAAAATAGTACAGAGTAAACAGTTGACAGGTTTCTGATGAAAGGTCTCGGCCCGGAACGTCGACAATTTACTCTTTTCCGTAGATGCTGCCAGACCTGCTGAGTTCATCCAGCATTTTGTGTGAGACCCTTCATCAGGATCTGATTCTCTGTTTGTTGTTTTGAATTGATATCATATGCAGATTTTCTCGTGTTTGTTTTGTAACTCTGTTCATCACATTGTTACCATTTACCCACAAATGGGGAACTAGAATGGGGCGAATGAAGGCAGCTAAATTGTAATACTTTACAGCATTTATTTCTAACGTTTCATGAGTTTCAAAATCAGATTCAGTGGGTATTTCACCGCATTCTTCAGTTCCCCTCGGAATTTGCTCTGAGTCAGGACGTAAATACACGTGTTGGTGCAGGAACTGAGAACCTGCAGCATTGTCGATGTGTGTAATGTGATGTAACCGGGATCCGTGACAGAACGAACAGGACTCTTTCTAATCAGACTGTAGATAGAAAATACCACCAGTGTTCCCCACAACAATATGAAACTACCGGTTATGCTGAAGAGTAAAACGATGGATTTGCGTCGGTTCTCCATCTCCCGGTCCTTGTCATTCTCTCCGCTCTTTTGTCCCCGGAGCCCCCTGCGGGCTCGACTGGCCGCTAGAATCCGCCTGACAGTCAGAATATTGAACAGCAACATCAGAATGAAAGGGAAGCAAGGGTAGAAAATGCGGTGAAAAATGTAAAATGCGGCCCCTGAGGGATAGTTTGTTAAAACACAATACCAAGAAACACCATTAATTATTTGTTCAGCCCCGTACAGAAAGCCCCAGGGGACAGTCTCCAAACAGGCCAGCACACTTACTGTCCCTATAACCACAGCCGCCGTTCTCTCGGTGCAATATTTTGTTTTCAGCTTCTCACAGCAAATAGCCACAAATCGATCGACGGTGAAAGCGACAGTCAGCCAGACTGAGGTCGCAGTGCTCGCAAACATCAACCACGTGACGGGTCTGCATACAGCAGTAATGAGCAGGAATGATCGGGGAAAATAAATCTCAGCAGTCCACCTCAGCAGCGGATTCGAAATAACGACCAGGAGATCGGCCGCTGCCATTCCCACAAGGTAGAGAGTGATACATTTGGAGAGACCGCAATTTCCTCGGGACAGGATCACAATCGCCACCAAGTTCGCTGGAAGAGAGAGAGGGAACAGCAGTTTCAGAAAATCCAAACAGAAGCCAATTCTGCAGTTTGAGCGGATCCAGTAATATTTCCACTTAATTGTTGAATTTAGCGGTGGGAGGGCAGAGCGGGTACAAGTGAGAAAATATTGATTAGAAGCCAGTGCAGCAGGTTCAGGGGATCCTGTGATATTTCCACTTCATTGTTGAATTTCGCGGTGGGAGGGTCGAGAGAGGGCGCAGAGCTGGCGGAGACAAGGAAGGAGTTTACACAGTAAAATAATTTCAATACGGATTACAACTGCTGATCGAAATGTGAAATGCCAGTGGAAAGATAAAACTCAGTAACTACCTCCTCAGAGTCAATACTGGATGGAACATTTTCTGCCGGTGCCTTCCGCGTCTCGTTCGGACGCTGATGGCGGGATTCTTCCATTAGACAATCATGGCGATCACTGTCAGCGACAGAACTGCCGAAGTACGGAACAAAAACAGGAAATGCTGGAAACGCTAATTCGGCTACAACAGAATATGTGGTAAAACAGTTAAAACATTTCTCCTCAGAACTGTCCTCAGATAGATCCCAGACACGTGTATTAACTGGTTTCTCTTTCTGTACAAGCTGCTTGGGGTTTCGTGTTTATTGTGTTGTCCATCAACTGCTTTATATTCAATGATATTGTACACAGTTATTAAAAATCCACAACAGGCTCGTGAAACATTATGGAACTTCTGACATTTGCTAAGGTGTTCCTGCCTGTCGATGGTTTGAGCACCTAACTCAGTCAATCGCTCATATACAAATACGGACAATCAATTGGTAGAATGCCCGCGGGCTGTTTCAACACAATATTTGCAAATGCGGTGCAGCTGCTACAGAACCAAAAATACAGAAACCTGAACAGCCCATTATCGATCACAAACCGTTGGTAGAACGCTGCCTGACCCACTCAGTTCCACAGAGTTTGACGGATTCCCTGAATTCCTGCAGCTGTTTACTTTAGATCCAGATCCCAGAATCCATTATCCCGGTGTTTCCATTCCAATCCTGAAATGCGGAATACTGGGACTGGAATGTGGCAGTGACAGGAACAATCAGAACATTGGAATTGAACATTCCTTCTCACCAACAGCAGCTGACACTGCGACTTACCGGGAATTCCAAAGGCTGAAATAATAGGATAGTAAATGTCTCCTATCCGCCAGATGACTGGATAGACCATTTCATGAGAATCTGTGATTCCTGTTGCTCCTGAATTCACTGCTCCGGCAGACACTGAGCTGATGCTTCACATCAACCCTGATTTATACAGAGGTTCAGTCTCCAGAGATACGGTTATACTCCTCACTAACTTTCTCAGTTACAGTTACTTGAACAAACAATCTGATTCAACACCATTGTCTCAGATGAACAGTTACTGTATGCATGAAACTTCTTTGGCAAAACCTCAGGAATGTCTCTGTTGGAAATAGACCGGTAGCTTTAATTACAGCGACTGGACCTTGTCACGGAGCAGCTACATTTAACGATTTCATTTTTGTTGACTAATTATTCAGTATTCAACGAAGATCAGCGACGCTTTCCGACCCCTACCCTTTTCAGTAGTTTCCCGTTTCGATCTGTCCTTCAGTCACTCAGCTTAATCCTGGTCAATAAGGATACAATAGAGAAAAATGTCGGGATGGAAACGATCAATTGACTACGTTGCTGATGTACAAACACGAAAAAAAAATCTGCAGATGCTGGAAATTCAAGGGAACACACAAGAATTCTGCTGAGGTTCTGCACCATTTTGTGTTTGTTTTTTCTGATGCAGTTGTCTTTTATACACATCTGAAATTTGACAAACGACAAAAGACAATTAAAAAGAAATGTGTTATCCTTCAATAGAATGTGAAGACCGGTAAAATAATAAAAATAGTCCTCGAAATTGGAAGGACAATAGATGCAGTATGACTAAAAGTGAACGAGAAAACGACGAAAATGAGATACAGAGAGAGAGAGAGAGAGAGAGAGAGAGAGAGAGGGAGAACAGGCTGTGTGACATTGTCGGGTCTGTGGTGCCCTACAAAATTGATATCGGCTTGTATAATAGATGAGACATATTATTCTGATTTCTGTACTGCGAGGTACAAAATTAATACTCTACATTCATTGACGTTCACAAAGGAGAAGGACCTGGAGGAAAGCGAGATCATGAAACCGATATTCTTCGACATGTTGATCCTAAGGAGGAGGTGTTGTTGTGTCTCTCAAAGTGTATCAAGGTGGGAAAATACTTTGGCGGATTTAGTGCATTGGGGGACACAGACCACATGCGGGCAAACATACCGATCGAGCTGACATCATGGTCAACACACACACAGTGAGTTGAAGGAACTGTTCCTGTGCTGTTCTGTTCATTGTAAATTGTTCAATGATTTGAGAAGAATGGGCAAAGGATTAAAAAGGAGCATGTGATGAAATTATTAAATTTACACTGACTGTGGTTGTTATCTGGGACACATTGCCTGCAGGAGTGATGCGAACAGCCAATCAAAATGTTCAAAGACGAACTGGACAGGTCATTCCGGGGAAATAACCCGCTGAGCTGTGGGAAGAGAATTGGGAATGGGGCAGTGGAAATGCTGTACTATAGACTTGATGCTCTACAGTATAGAATTGATGGGATGAATGTTTTAGTGCATCCCCCAATGATCCTGGGTCCAATAATGATCTGCAACACTCAGTCTGGCCTCCAGGAAACATCTAATTTACCAGAGTGTACAAGGTATTTTTTCTTTGAAAATGAGACACTTCTGTAAAAACACTAGCACTGCATTCATAGCACACTGAGCTGCCAGAGCACAACACTGGTCAGTGAGAGAACAGAGCAGTACAGACTCTAATACAAGGACAGAGGCTTATGAGAATATATTACTATTGATCCAGAGCAGGGCAGAATAGAAGTACGGACATCACAATAACCCCAGCACTGCTCTCTGATGCCACAGATTTCAAGCACCAGCCCATTTGCTCTACAGATAAAGACATGAACAACCCCGGATTACACTGTAAATTCACAGCCGAACGCAGACCACACTCATCCCGTTGTGTACACCAGTTACCTGCAAAACTGCAAGAACACTGACCTGCACAAACCAGCTCTGCACTGCATGGACACTGCCCGCTTTAGCTCCAGCACTGCACAGCAGGGAGGCGGACAAGTAGAAACCAAAAATGTACTGCAGGAACACAGACTGCTGCAACTCAGCATGGTGAGGAAGGCCAGGCTGAATCTCTGGTACAAACATGCCCTGCATATGAGACTGTCCAAGAACAGTCAGTAGTGGACTACAGGGACAAAGAACTTCACAATATCTAGACCTTCACTTCCACGATACAGACTTATAAAGCTCTCAGCACTGTGCAGTGTGCACACAGCAATGTGCACACCCGGCACTCCACCGTTAAACTCTAGTACTATCCCGGCAATTAAAGGACAAAGGTCTGTACAACCCTAATAATGGACTGCAATTCATGGACTCTATCTAACACCGCTCCCACCCCTCCCCGCCAGTGGGCATCGTTCTGGCTGTAATGGAGAATTGATAAAGTAGCATCTTGAGATGTTGTCAGCAGGAGAAAGTAGATCAGAAATGTAGGCAGGCTATTGGAAAGATGCAACAGCAACAGAGTAGTGTGTGAGTATAATTTTTCCAATATTGACTGGGATTCTTTAAGTGTGGACGTTTAGAGGAGCAGAATTTGTTGGCTCCCTGGAATGAATTGCCAGCATTTACAGCCCATACTCTGTCAGTTTCAGCAGATTTAGTATGTTCTCTGAAAGTTAGACAAACTTCTATAGGTGTATAGTGGAGAATCTCCTGACTGGATACATCATGGTCTGGTATGGAAGCACCAATGGCATGAAAGGAATAGGAAATGAAAAGTTGTGGATGCAGCCAACCTATCAGAAGTAAAGCCCTCCCCGCCTTTGATCATCAAGTACCACATTATCCAGATGATGCTTGCTTCTCGATGCTGCCATCAGGAAGGCGTTACTGGAGCCTCAGGTCCCACAGCACCAGGTCCAGGAATAGCTATTATCCCTCAATGATCAGGCTTTTGAAGCAGAGGAGATAATTTCACACAACGCAACAAAGAACTTACATTCAGGGACAACACAACTCATGTTCCTGATATGTACTTCAAACTTATTATCATTCTTTCTGTTTTTTTTTTTTTTTGTTTATTCACACAATTTGTTGTCCTTGTTGTCATCTGGTTCTGACATGGCCCAAATCTAGTTTGAGAGACACTTGTTTTGGGGTGTGCAGATGAAGTTTACAAGGATGCTCAGCAGAATAGTAAGCCAATTCTATGCGGACAGTTGGACAAACGTGTGCAGTTTTTTTTTCTCTCTTTTTGTTTTCTGGAACCATGGTGAGAGGAGATGAGAGGGAAGGTTCCAGTTTTGAAAAACATTGATAAACAAGAAGTACCTTTTATCCAGACAGAATTTGCCAATTATGAAAGGGATGCATTTAAAGCAAAAAGGCGATGTACGGAAGAGGTTTTGTTGTCACACGCAGGGAGTGGTGGATAATTAGAATGTACTGCCAGGTATGTTGGTAGAGACCATCATATAGAGGTTGTTCAGAGACTCTTAGATAGGCACATAAATATGCGGAGATAGCAGGGAGGTGGCTATTCTGTAGGCAACAGAAATTAGCTTAGCTGAACTTTTAGTTTGTAGCTTATTAATTCAGCACAGTATTATGAGCTGAAGTACCTGTTCGCATGTCGTACTGTAGTATATTCTGAGTCATCATCACGAAGGAAAATCTAATGGGAGCAAAAGCAAATACCATCAGGTCCCAACATACTGCGGTCCGTAGGAGTGGGGGGCTCCAGGCATAATCTGCCACTTTTGTCCTTAAGTGGTCCTGTCCTCCCTCCACCATACTGTTATTTTCTGTGTCTGTATAAGATCACCTTGTACTCATTGATACTCCTGACTGAAGATATTTCTGGTACAACGCACTCTACTGATTCAAAGTGTGACTTCTTCCTTGCTTCTTGTATCTTCCTAAAGCTTACATAAGACACCTATTACATGTTTAAACAAATACGATATTTCTCATCACATTAAATTCCTTCACGACCCTGTCCTTCTCTACCTTACTGACAGGAACAGGGAGCTTTTGAATTCTGACCGGCTGGACTGTCAGTCACCGTCACATGTCACACTGTTACGGTTAACCAGTAACATCGGTTCCCAGACTACTCTCTATATTTCCTGCACAATTCGGCTGCAATTTGCCTTCCACAACTTTATAGCTCAGCATTTAATACCAGCATTCCCACAATGCTGATTGAGAAGTAGCAGAACCGACCGAACGAAGCTGCAGATGGTTGTACGTTTAGTCAGCTCCATCTTGGGAACAAGCCTACAAAGTACCCAGGGAGCAGTGTCTCGGAAAGGCAGCATCCATTATTAAGATCCTTCAGCACCCATGACATGCCCCTTTCTCACTGTTACCATCTGGTCGGAGATAGAGAAACCTGAAGGCACACACTCAGTGATTCAGTAATAACTTCTTCACTTCCGCCATCCGATTCCTAAATTGACATTGAACCGCTGGACACTATCTGACTTGTTTTAATATATATTATTTGTTGTTGTTGCACAATTTCTCATATATTCAATATATATATAGTATAATGCATTTATTTATTTATTTATGTATTTATTGCCTTATTATTCATTTTTTGTTCTATATTAAGTTTGCATTAAACTGCTACTACTAATTAACAAATTTCACGTCCAATACCGTTGATAATAAACCAGATTCTGATTCGTCCACCTACAGGTTCAGACTTACGCTTCTCAATAAGCACGAGAAAACCTCCAGGATTATAATCCGCAAATCTTTCTCAATGAAACCACAATCATCTCACTAGATTCATTTCCCACTAACATCTCAAGTATGTCCCCTCTCTAGTGGACCATCTACAAGCTGTTTCTGGAATCCTTCATGAATGCACCTAACAAATAATATCCCATCCAAACCTCAGGTGGTAAGGAAGTAGGAGTTGGCGGGCGGGGCGGGGGGCTCCAGGCATAAACTGCCATGTTCGTCCTTGAGTCGTCCTGTCCTCTCTCTACTATGCTGTTGTTTTCCGTGTCTGCATCAGACCAACTTGTACACATTGATACTTCTGAGTGAAGCTATTTCTGGTACAGCACACTCTTCTGATTCACAGTGTGACTTCTTCCTTGCTTCCTGAATGTTCCTCCAAGACCCGGCCCAATTTCATTTTCCTAAAACTTACATATGACACCTCTTACATGCTTAAACAAATACAATATTTCTCATCACAATAAATTCCTTCACGACCCTGTCCTTCTCTACTATACTGATAGGGACAGGGAACCATTGGATTCTGACCAGCTGGACTGTAAGTCACTCTCACATGTCTGACTGTTACGGTTAAACAGTAACACTGACTCTACAATTCCTGCACGATTCTGCTGCAATTTGCCTTCCAAAAAAAAAAAAAAAATTCTCAGCATTTAATACCATCATTCCCACAATGCTGACTTGGAAGCAGCAGAACCTGCGCCTCTGTGCCTCCCTTTGCAATTGGAGCCTCGACTTCCTAACAGGACGACCACAATCAGTGCAGATTGGTGATAACATCTCCTCCTTGCTGACGATCAACGCTGGTGCACCTCAGAGGTGTGTGCTTAGCCCATTGTTCTACTCTCCATGGACCCATCTATAAATTGGCTGATAATACAACCCTTGTTGACAGTATTGCAAGTGGTGACGAGAGGGGGTACAGGAGTGAGATATGCCAACTAGTGGAGTGGTGTGCAGGAACAACCTGGCACTCAACGTCAGTAAGACGAAAGAGATGATTGTGAACTTCAGGAAGGGTAAGACGAAGGAACAAATACCAATCATCATAGAGGGATCAGAAGTGGAAAGAGTGAGAAGTTTCATGTTTCCGGGTGTCAAGATCTCTGAGTATCTAACCTGGTTCTAACATATCTATACCGTTATAAAGAAGGCAAGATTGCAGCTGTACTTCATTAGAATTTGAAGAGATGTGTTAATTCCACAAATACACACAAAAAATCAATTGATGTACAGGGGAGAGCATTTTGACAGGTTGTTTCACTGTCTGGTATGGAGGGTTACTGCACAGGACCGAACGAAGCTGCAGAGGGCTGTACATTTAGTCAGCTCGATCTTGGGTACAAGCCTAGAAAGAACTCAAGAAGCAGTGTCTCAGAAAGGCAGCATCCATTATTAAGATCCTTCAGCACCCAAGGCATGCCCCTTTCTCACTGTTACCATCACGTCGGACATACAGAAACCTGAAGGCACACACTCAGTGATTCATTAATTGTCATGGTCCGGTCCGTGCGGGCCGCATTCCGGTTCACGGTCCAGTCCATCGACCCTTCCTCCAGATTTTCCTGTCTACCCTGTTTCTGTTCCTCTTGAGCACTAATTGAGGCAGCTGTTTCTCGTTGGGCCTGGCTTCATAAATACCTCCAGAGACCGGTGCGTGGCTGCTGGATTGTTCTTCTCCTTACTACTTGTATCCCTTCCCCTGCCTTCTGTTTCCCCGCCTGAAGCCTTGCCTTGTCTTGCCGGTAACTCTCGCCTCGCCTGAAGTTCTTGTCTCGCCCTGCATTGCCTGAAGCCTTGCCTTGTCTTGCTGGTATCTGTCGCCTCGTTTCGCCTAAAATCTTGTCTTGGAGCCACCCTGAACCTACCTACATTCCTGCCCCTTGCCTCCGTCGGGTAAGCCAGGCCAGTTTGCCGTTACCCTGCGGTTTATTTTGTCCCTTCCTGTCCCTCGCCTCTGTCATGTGGAGATCGGCGTACTGTCCAGGTGATCCGCGCCCTGCCCAGGAGGAGCTTCAAGACCCCAACCCTGAAGCCTCGCCCCAAGCCAAGCTTCAAGACCGCAAGCCTCAGGCCTCTAGTCTCAAACCTCGCCTCCAGCCTCGCCTCAAGTCTGAAGACTCCAGCCTCGTCCTGCCTGCCAGCCAAGTCTCGTCCTTGCCTAGTTCCGGGGTCCGAGCCAGAGGCAATACCCAGGTACTGGGTGCTTGTCCAGTCTCTGGCTCGGAGTCTCAGCCCGGGCTCCTAGCTTTCTTGTCCAGTCCTGTTCCGGCTTCCCGGTTTTTGTGTCCAGGTCCTGGCCCTCATCCTGTATCCTAGTGCTGTCCCTAGTAATTGAGTATCTGTGATCTGCACTTGGGTCCGTTCCCAGCCACCACCGTATGACAATAATAGCTTCTTCCCCTCTGTCATCCAATTCCGAAATTGACATTGAACCCCTGGGCACTATCTGGCTTGTTTTGATATATAGTATTTATATTATTCCACAATTTCTAATCCATTCAATATAAGTATACTGTAATTTATTTATTTATTTATTTATTGATTGATTGATTCATCATTCCTTCTTTTGCTCTATACTATGATTTGCATTAAACTGCTACTACTAATTAACAAATTGCACGTCACATGCCGTTGATAATAAACCAGATTCTAATTCGTCCAGCTGCAGGTTCAGACCTATCCTTCTCAATAAGCACCGGAAAACCTCTAGAATTATAATCTGTAAATCTATCTTAATGAAACCCCACTCATTTCGCTAGCCTCATTTCCCACTAACATCTCAAGTATGTTCTCTCCCCGGTGGACCGTCAACATGCTGTTTCTGGAAACCTTCATGAATACACCTAACAAATAATGCCCCATCCAATCCTCAGGTGGTGAGGAAGTGCAAGTCATTCTGGAGAGATGATTCACCAACTAGTGTGTTCCATTGTTTTACATCAGTCAATAACCTGCTGACATATCTGTTTCCCTCTCTTACTGGCTATTATAAAGCTGACTGTATTACACTTTTCTTATTCCTGAATCCCTCCACATTGTCGTACTGGTTGAGCTTCTGGGATGAGCTCGAGCCTGTGACATTCTGACGGATCAGCAGTGCAGCTCCCCAACCTCTTTTAGGTCCCTCTGGACTCTCTAAATCATCTAAATCCTGGAATATTTATATACCAGTCCTGACCTTCTCTCAACCAGATCTCTGTAATGGATTAATCACTGTTCCCTGTATAAATGCAGGATCTGGGTACGTCTGTCTGACCTGTTTTGCACCCTACACTGAAATAAACTCACTTTTTTTTTCCCATTCGGTGCCACTGTGCTCATTAAGGTGACCCCAACTTGACTTCCTTTAGGTGTTCTTTGACCTCATCTCTACCTTCCACCAATGCAAACTCCTGATCTGTAGCTCTGGATACCAACATACTCTCCACAGGCAACGTGATCAAAATCATCAGGATGGCTCCAGCAGGATTCCCTCTGAGAATATGATTTACCCCTCAGTGTAATCCATCCTCCCTGTAAAAGAGAGCCTAATGATGAGTGTTCCCGATGCCTTCCCTCCTGACCCAGATGGTTAGCCATACATTTAATTTCACCAACATTTGATCCCTTACGTCGCAAGCATGTGGCATCAAAAGTAATCCCGAAATCACCACCCCAGAGATTTAATTTTTTAAATTACTGTTCACCTCCCTAACTTTTCCTTGCAGGAAGTTTTCTCTCTGTTGTTAGTTCTAATAAGGACCATGACATCTGGCTGCTCATCCTACCCTTTCAGAATGGTCTGTACCTTCTCACAGACATCCTTCGTCATAGCATGATGAAGGTAACGCACTTTCCTGCAATCTCATTCATTTCCACTGATATTCCTCTCTGTATCTCCTCGGATAAAGAATTTGCTGCGTGTGATTCATATCCTTCTATTTCCTGTATATTCATGAACTTATTTAATATCCTCTTTGTAAGGAAAATTGTTTTAAAATTCATTCAGTATTCATTTATTATTCAGCTCACGTTATTTACATAGGCGTTCGCAAACAAAGGAGACTGCACACGTGTTAAAACAAAACACTTTATTAGAACTCGCACCGTTTTAGTACAGAAAGGAAAACAAATATCCACAATAGTAGCAGTACATGAATCAAAATAATTCTGATCATCCACCACACACACAAGCCGATCTCACTGTTCGATGGAAACAGAGATCCGACAATGTTATGCAGCCTGTTCTGTCCCTCCTGTTCTCATTCTCTCTCTCTCTCTCTCTCTCTCTCTCCCTCTCTCCATCGCACTGTCTCATTACCTCTCTCCCCCTCGCGGTGACTCCTTCTCACGCTCACCCTCGCTCACGCCCTGTCCCTCGTGAGCTCTCCCTTGCACCCTCTTACTCGCGATGTCTCATTCGCTCACTAACCTTCGCGCCTCAGCCCTCGGGCTGTCTCCTTCTCGCGCTCACTCCTTCACAGTCTCATTCGCTCTCTCTCTCTCTCCTCTCTCTCTCTTTCTCTTCCTCTTTCTCTCTCACTCTCCCCTTCCCACCCCTCTCTTCGAACGCGATGAGTGTTTTTCTCGCTTTCCTGCGCGCTCATCCTCGTGCTGACTCTCGCGCCCTCTCTGTCAGGCTCTCTACCTTGTGCGCTCTTCCTCGCGAAGTCTCATTCACTTTCTCTCCTTCCCACCGTCAAACTTGGTGCTGTCTCCTTCTCACGCTCACTCCTTCGCTGTGTCTCATTCGCTCTCTTTATCTCTATCTTTTGCCCTCTCTCTCCATTTTCTCTATCTTCCGTCCCCTCTCTCTCCCGCATTCTCTCTCTCTCTCTCTCTCTCTCTCTCTCCTTCTCTCTCTCTCTCTCTCTCTCTCTCTCTCTCTCTCTCTCTCTCTCTCCTTCTCTCTCTCTCTTTCTCTATCCTTTTTTTTCTCACAGAGCAACAAGTGAAGGTAATGGTATTTGTCTTCAATTGTAAAACGAGAAATCTGTTAAAAAGACAGTTCAAGGTGGCAATAAGAAGGGAAACCTTCAGGTAGAGAAGGAGGAGGAAACAGGGTGAAGGAAAAGACGGGTTGTGACGGAAGCACGAGTGGTTGATACAGACGAACATATTCTCCAAGGTCAGGCAGTTTTGTCAGAACCGGGAAGCAGGGGAAACAGGCTCGTCTCAAGCGTCAATTTAACACGGCGCGACGTGAGATGCAAAGGGGATTTTTTGGGAAGGTGAGGTCAGTGATGCCGTCGTGATCAGCTTTAAACAGCTGTCTTGTCACTGTAAGCAACACACACAAAATGGAAAACAGTGAAGTTTGACAGGTTTCCGATGAAGGATGTCGGTCCGAAACGTCGACGATTTATTCTTTTCCGTAGATGCTGCCAGACCTGCTGAGTTCCTCCAGCATTTTGTCTGAGACCCTTCATCAGAATCTGATTTTCTGCTTGTTGTTTCGTATTGCGACCATCTGCAGATGTTCTCATGTTTGTTTTGTAACTCTGTTCATCACATTGTTTCCATATACCCACAAGTGGGGAGCTAGAATAGGGCGTACGAAGGCAGCTAAATTGTAATACTTTACAGCGTTTATTTCTAACGTTTCATGAGTTTCAAAATCAGATTCAGTGGGTATTTCACCGCATTCTTTAGTTCCTCTCGGAATTTGCTCTGAGTAAGGACATAAATACACGTGTTGGTGCAGGAACTGAGAATCTGCAGCATTGTCGATGCCTGGTCTGTGACGTAACGGGGATCGGTGACAGAATAAACATAACTCTTTGTAATCCGTCTATAGTTAGAAAATACCACCAGTGTTCCCCACAACAATATGAAACTACCGGTTATGCTGAAGAGCAAAACGATGGATTTTCGTCGGTTCTCCATCTCCCGGTCCTTGTCTTTCTCTCCACTCTTTTGTCCCCGGAGCCCCCTGCGGGCTCGACTGGCCGCTAGAATCCGCCTGACAGTCAGAATATTGAACAGCAACATCAGAATGAAAGGGACGCAAGGGTAGAAAATGCGGTGAAAAATCTCAAATGCGGCCCATGAGGGAGAGTTTGTGAAGCTCGTTGTTAAAATACAATACCAGGAAACACCATCAATTGTTTCTCCAGACTCGTACACAAAGCCCCAGGGGACAGTCTCCAAACAGGCCAGCACACTCACTGTCCCGATAACCACAGCCGCCGTTCTCTCGGTGCAATATTTTGTTTTCAGCTTCTCATAGCAAATAGCCACAAATCGATCGACGGTGAAAGCGACAGTCAGCCAGACTGAGGTCGCAGTGCTCGCAAACATCAACCACGTGACGAGTCTGCATACAGCAGTGATGAGCAGGAATGATCGGGAAAAATAAATCTCAGCAGTCCGCTTCAGCAGCGGATTCGAAATAACGACCAGGAGATCGGCCACTGCCATTCTCACAAGGTAGAGAGTGATACATTTGGAGAGACCGCACTTTCCCCGGGACAGGATCACAATCGCCACCAAGTTCGCTGGAAGAGAGACAGGGAAGAGCAGTTTGAGAAAATCCAAACAAAAGCCACTTCTGAAGTTGAGCGGATCCTGTAATGTTTCCACTTAATTCTTGGATTTAGTGGTGGGAGGCTCGAGAGAGGGCGCAGAGCTGGCGGAGACATAGAACGACTTTACACAGTAAAATAATTTGAATACGGATTACTTACTGATGACCAAAATATGAAATGCCAGAGGAAAGCTTAAACTGGGTAACCACCTCCTCTGAGTCAATACTGGATGGAACATTTTCTGCCGGTGCCTTCCGCGTCTCGTTCGGACACTGATGACAGGATTCTTCCATTAGACAATCATCAACTTCCATGGCTATATCTGTAAGGGACAAAACTGCCGAAGGACAGAACAAAAACAAGAAATGCTGGAAACGCTCATTCAGGTAAAACAGAATATGTGAGAAAAAAACTGGTAAAATATATCTCCTCAGAACTGTTCTCGGATAAACCCCAGACACGTGTGTTAACTGGTTTCTTTTCCTGTACAACCTGCTTGGCGTTTAGTGTTTCCAGCATTCCCCGAGTTTGTTTCCTATTCCAGCTTTTGCCTTCTCACTCACTGTACAACAGAACATTGACTGATTTCTGACACAACCTCACGACAGTCATGATTCCTCCCACTGAATCCATCGCAGATAAGCATGAGAGAGGAATTCAATGTCCAGCGGCAAACTCGATGCCGCAGTCAGATGTCTGTAACGGTGTCAGATGTAGATATAATAGAATACATTTCACAGTATGGATAACTATGAAGTACCACGTCGCTTGTGATAATCTGCTCAACAAATATTTCATTGTGTTGTCCGTCAGTTATATTCAGTTCAGTTATATTGCACAAAGTTATTAAAAATCCACATCATGGAACTCCTGACATTTGCTAAAGTGTTACTGCCAGTCGATGGATTGAACATCGCACCTAACTCAGTCAATCGCTCATTTACAAATATGGACAATCAATCAATTGATTGAATGTCCGCGGGCTGTTTCAACACAATGTTTGCAAATTCAGTGCAGCTGCTACAAGACCAAAAATACAGAAACCCGAGCATCCCATTATGGATCACAAACCGCTGGTAGAACGCTGCCTGACCCACTCAGTTCCACAGAGTTTGGCGGATTCCCTGAGTTCCTGCAGCCGTTTGTTTTAGATCCTGATCCCAGAATCCATAGTCCCGGTGTTTCCAATCCAAACCTGAAATACTGGGACGGGTATGTGGCAGTGACAGAAACAATCACAGCATTGGAAATAAACTTTATTTCCCACCAACAGCAGCTGACACTGCAACTTACCGGGTATTCCAAAGGCTGAAATAATAGGATAGTAAAGGTCTCGTATCCACCAGGTGACCGGATAGACCATTTCATGAGAATCTGTGATTCCTGTTGCTCCTGAATTCACTGCTCCGGCAGACACTGAGCTGATGCTTCATATCAGCCCTGATTTATACAGAGGCTCAGTCTCCAGAGATACGGTTATACTCCTCACTAACTTTCTCAGTTACAGTTACTTGAACAAACAATTTGATTCAACACCATTGCCTCTGATGTACATATACTGTGTACATGAAAATTCTTTGTCATTACCTCAGTAGTGCCTCTGGTGGAAATAGGCCGGTAGCTTTAATTACAAAGACTGAACCTTGTCACGGAGCAGCTATATATAGAGATTTCATTTTTGTTGTCTAATTAATCAGTATTCACCGAAGACTAGCGACGCTGTCCGACACCTACCTTTCTCTGTAATTTCCCATTTTGATCTGTCCTTCAGTCATTCAGCTTCATCCTGGTCAATAAGGATACAATAGAGAAAAAGGTCGGGATGGAAACGATCAATTGACCACGTTGCCAATGTCGAAACACGAGAAAACCTGCAGATGCTGGAAATCCAAGGAAACACACTAGAATTCTGCTGAGTTCCTCTAGCATTTTGTGTTTGGTGTTTCTGATGCAGTCGTCTTTTATACACGTTTTACATTTGACAAAGTTCAAAAGACAATTGGAAAGTAATGTGTTATCCATCAATAGAATGTCAAGACCGGTAAAATAATAAAAATAGTCCTCGAAATTGGAAGAACAATAGTTGCAGGATGACTAAAAGTGAACGAGAAAACGACTAGCTTGAGATACAGAGAGAGGGAAAGAGAGAGAGGGGGAAAGAGAGAGGGAGAGAGAGGAATCAGGCTGTGTGACATTGTCGGATCTGTGGTGCTCTCTTAAACTGAGATCGGCTTGTTTAATGGATGATACGTATTATTTTGATTTCTGTACTGCGAGGTACAAAATGAATACATTTAATTCATTGTTATTCACTAAGGAGAAGGACCTGGCCGAAAGCGAGATCGGGAAGCGGGTATGGTGACATTCTCGGGCGTGTTGATCCTAAGGAAGAGGTGTTGTTGGGTCTCTTAAAGTGTATTAAGGTGGGTAAATACTTTGGGGGATTTAGTCCACTGGGGGACACAGACCACATGCGGGGAAACATACAGATGGAACTCACATCATGGTCAACACACACATAGTGAGCTGAGGGGAGTGTTCCTGTGCTGTTCTGTTCACTGTAAATTGTTCAATGATTTGAGAAGAATGGGCAAAGGATCAAAGGAGCATGTAATGAAATTCTTATTTTTACACTGATTGTTGTTCTCATCTGGGACACACTGCCTGCAGGGGTGATGAGAACAGCCAATCAAATTGTTCAAAGATAAAGTGGACAGGTCCTTCCGAAGAAGTAACCTGCAGATCATGGGAAGAGAATTCGGAATGGGACAGTGGGAATGCTGTACTATAGACTTGATGCTCCGCACTATAGAATTGATGGGTTGAATGTTCTAGTGTATCCCCCAATAATCCTGTGTCCACTAATGATCTGAAACAGTCAGTCTGGTCTCCAGGAAACAGTTAATTTAGTCATGGTCCGGTCTGTGTAATCTACATTCCGGTTCACGGTCCGCTGCCTGTACCTTATTCCAGGTTTTCCGGTATTCCTCAGTTTCTGTTGAGACAGCTGATTCTCGTTTGGCTGGTCTCATAAATAGCTTCAGGATTGAGCCTCTGGCTGCTGGATTGTTCCTGTCCATACCCGCTGTGTGAATCCCTTCTGTTCCCCTTCCTTCTTTGACCCGCCAGAAGCCCTGCCTCTCCTTGCCTTGCCTCGCTTGCCTCGCTTGCCTCGCTTGAAGCTCTGCCTCGCCTGCACCGATGTCAAGTTCAATCGCCGGAGCAAGGTAAGGAACTGTCTATCGTTGTTTTGAATTTTCTATGTCCACGCCTTCGCGAGGTAGGTCAGGCAGTCTGACGCTGCCTTGTGTTGGGAACCGTCCTGTCATATTTTGTGTTCTGTGTTTCAGTCCCGGCCCTACGTCCTGTTTCCAAGGTGGGGCGGGGTGGGGTTTGGTCCCGGCTCTGTGTTCCATGTTCCGGTCTTTTCGTCGACCAAGTCAAGGCTTCGGGATCTCATCCAGTTCTAGCCACGTCCAAGAACCTTGTCCTGTCCAAGCCTCGGCTTTGTATTCTCGTCGTGTCCATGTGTCTCTCCCAGCCCAGGAGTACCTTGCCCAGCCCGGTGCTGGGGGTCCCTCGTCCTGTGCTGTGTTTCCATTGTCCTGTCCGGGAGTTTCATCTCCAGTCCTGTTGCTACTCCTCAGCTGTAGCCACGGCTTGTCCTCGCCTAGTTCTGGAGACGGAGCCCGAGTCAAGTCCCAGGTTCTGGGTCGTTGCCCAGTTTCTGGCTCGTAGTCCAAACCCAAGTCTCGAAAAAAAACACAGCCATGTCCAGTCCTGTAGCCACATCATGTCCTCACCTTGTTTCAGGGTCCGAGCCAGAGTCAAGACCCAGGTTCTAGGTCAGTCACCAGACTCTGACTCGGAGTCCAAGCCCAGGCTCCAAGTTCGCTTGTCCTGGTTCCGGTAAACGAGTCAAGTCCTAGCCCAAGGTTGTGTTCTTGTCCCAGCTCCTAGTTTGCATCCAGTCACGTCCCTAACTCTAGTCTCTAGCCATGTCCAGTTCTTAGTAATTCAGTGTCTATGTCTTGCATTTGGGTCCGCTCCCAGCACCCCCACCATGACAGAACAGTCCAGCCAGACTTGGACCCAGCGACACAAACACTGTCGTTTAACACTCGCTATCCTGGGTTCTTTCCTGTCGAATGTCCCACCCCCACCCGCTCAAATATTCAATTCTTTGGGAAGCGTTTTGGGTCTCCTGAAGGCTCCCATTGAGCGGGGAATGCTGTCATTGCCCGGTCCCTGAAATCCACATTCCGGTTCATGGTCCGGTCCATGTTCCTTATTCCAGGTATTTCAGTTTTCGCCACTTTCTTTTGAGGCAGCTGAATCTCGTTTAGCTGGCCTCGTAAACAACTTCAGGATTCAGTCTCTGGCTGCTGGATTGCTCCTGTCCATACCTCCTGACTGAATCCCGTCTGTTGCCTCGCCTGAACCCTTGCCTCGCCTGAACCCTTGCCTCGCCTGAACCCTTGCCTCGCCTGTAATCTTGCCTCGCCTGTAATCTTGCCTCGCCTGTAATCTTGCCTCGCCTGTAATCTTGCCTCGCCTGTAATCTTGCCTCGCCTGTAATCTTGCCTCGCCCGAAGCCTTGACTCGGCTTGCCTGGTCTGAAGCCTTACCTGGTCTGAAGCCTTACCTGCTCTGAAGCCTAGCCTCGTATCATGCCTTGACTCGGCTTGCCTGGTCTGAAGCCTTACCTGGTCTGAAGCCTAGCCTCGTATGATGCCTTGACTCGGCTTGCCTGGTCTGAAGCCTTACCTGGTCTGAAGCCTTACCTGCTCTGAAGCCTAGCCTCGTATGATGCCTTGCGTCGCCTTGCCTCGTCCGAAGCCTTGCCTCGTCCGAAGCCTTGCCTCGTCAGAAGCCTTGCCTCGCTTTGCCTCATCTGATGCCTTGCCTCTCCTTTCCTCGTCTGAAGCCCTGCATCCCGTTGCCTCGTCTGAAGCCTTGCCTCGCGTTGCCTCGCCTGAGACCTTGCCTCGCGTTTCCTCGTCTGAAGCCTTGCCTCGCACGTAACGGTCGCCTGCACCGCTCTCAAATTTAATCGCCGGAGCAAGATAAGGATCTGTCTATCGTTCTTTTGAACTGCCTCTGTGTTCACGCCTTTACTTGGTGGGACTGGCCGCTGGCCGCTAACTAGTGTTGGGAACCCTCTGTATCCACGCCTTCTTTAGGTAGGTCTGGCCGTTTGCCTCTACCTCGTGTTGGGAACTGTTTGTGTCCACGCCTTCTTTAGTTAGTTCTGGGCGTCTGCCACTGCCTTGTGCTGGGAACCGTCTTGTCATATTCTGTGCTCTGTATATGAGTCCCGGCCCGACGTCCCGTTTCGAAATAGGGGACCCGGTTCTGTGGTCCATGTTCCTGTCTCTCCCTTGACCAAGGTTTAGCGTTCCTGTCTCTTCCTCGACCAAGTCAAGGCTTCGGGTTCTCGTGCAGTTCTAGCCACGTCCAAGAACCTTGTCCTGTCCAAGCCTGGACTTTGTGTTTTCGCCTTGTCCGTGAGTCTCGCCCAGCCCAGGAGTACCTTGCCAGCCCGGTGCTGGGGTTCCCTCGTCCCGCGCTGGGGTTCCCTTGTCCTGACAAGGAGTGTCACGTCCAGTCCTATTGCTAGTACTTGTCCTGTAGCCTTGTCCTGTCCTCGCCTGGTTCCAGAGTACGAACCCGAGTCAAGTCCCAGGTTCTGGGTCCTTGTCCAGTCTCTGTCTTGGAGTCCATACCCAAGCCTCGAAGAAACCCGAGTCATGTACAGTCCTGTAGCTACGTCATGCCCTCGCCTAGTTCCGGGGTCCTTGTCCAGGCTCTGGCTCGGAGTCCATGCCCAGGCTTCTAGTTCGAAGTTCCGTGTCCTGGTTCCCTTATCCTAGTCAATTCCTAGCCCAATTCTGTGTTCTTGTCCCAGCTCCTAGTCTGCATCCAGGCACGTCCCTAACTTTAGCAGTCCGGCTCCACTCAGAAGAGCACCTACCTCTTGAATTTTCTAGTTTACATGGAGATACATACTCTCGGGGTCCTCCGAGAGGGTGAAACAATGATGGACCCAATCGGACGGATACAGTTAATTACAGGGAACGACTACGACCAAGAGCTAGGATAAGAGGCTCTGAGTGTCCAGAGTGTTGGCGTGGGAGAGCGTTTTCCAGCATCAAAGGTTTACGAGTCTACCAAGCAAAGTTGAAGTGCTAGTCCATCCCAGTGGATGAAGATGCGATTTCTTCACCAAGCACAGATGATGTGGTCTTTTCAACCACTGATTCACAAGCCACGGCGATTCGCTCTGGACAGAGTCATCATACTCCAGGTCAGACGAGCGATAACACAGGTCAGGTTTCAGACCACAGTACCCAGGTAGATTCTTTGCATGATGGCGGTGGTGAGGAGGTAGAGAAGATGAGGAAGATTAAGTGGCCAGCAATGGCAGATGAGAAGGCTTGGCGTGTATTTGGTGGGGATATCAGCATGATGTTGGAGAACACTCTCAGGGGAACATCAAAGAGAAAGTTAGAATTGATGGGCAATATGATTTACGATGTTGGAAAGTACAGGTTTGGTTTGGTTGAGTTAAAGAAAACAAAGCCTATTCAGCAACCAAGCAGGCGCCAGAAGGAGATTAGTAGGTTCAGGAGAGAGTTTAGATCGTTGAGACAGAGGTGGAAGGTAGCAAGTGAGGGTGACAAGCCAGGGCTTGCTGATCTCCGAGAGCATTTTCGAATGAAGTTAGCATCACTCCGTCGTGCAGAGTCAGAAGGTAAAAAGAGAAAGAAGAGAGAGGGCAAGAAAGTCGTTTTTGAGAACCCTCACGACTTCACAAAGAAACTGTTTGAACAAAGTAAGAGCGGGCAGCTTAACATCTGTCAACAAGAACTTGAGGATCACCTGGCAAGCACTTACTCTAACGAACAGCAGGAGGCTCCTTTGTTTGACATTTCAGGGCTTGTGAAGCCTACTGAGCCACGAGTGAAGTTCGATCTGTCAGAACCCAAACTGGCAGAAGTTGAACGGTTCATCAGAAAGGCAAGGTCAGGTTCAGTGCCAGGACCCAATCAAGTGCCGTATAAGGTGTTCAAGAAGTGTGAACAGCTGAGGAAATGCTTGTGGAGATTGTTAAAGGTGGTATGGAGACAAGGTGTTGTTCCTTTGTCATGGAGTGAGGTTGAAGGAGTATACATCCCGAAGGAAGAGAATTCTTCTACATTGAATCAGTTCCGACCAATTTCACTCCTGAATGTAGAAGGGAAGATTATGTGTGGCATTCTGGCAGAAAGGCTATCTTTATTTGTGATTGAGAATGGATTAGTAAATACATCTGAGCAGAAGGCAGGAATACCAGGCTTCCCAGGATGCCTTGAACATTTTAGTATAATATGGCATACCATCCAGGAGTCAAAAAGGCTGAGAAGAAACCTGGCTGTAGTTTGGCTTGATCTGGCAAATGCATATGGTTCTGTGACCCATGTCCTGATTGAGTTTGCGATGGAATTCCTATGGATTCCTGCTAAGGTGAGGAACTTTGTTATGCAGTACTACAACGATTTCTGGATGAGGTTTTCCACTCAGCAGTTTACAACTAGGTGACAGAGCTTGGATGTTGGAATCCCAATGGGATGTGCAATTTCACCCATTCTTTTCGTGTTAGCCATGAAGGTTATTGTGAGGGCTGTAGAATCAGTGGGACCAGGTGTCGCACTTGATGGTGGAGAGGAGTTACCACCAATACGAGCGTTCATGGATGATCTTACACTATTGGGTCCCAGCACGGAGGCAGTGGAAAATGTACTATCTGGACTCTAGAAGCTAATGGATTGGGGAAGAATGAAGTTCAAGACCAAGAAGTCAAGGCGCCTTGTTCTTAGGAGAGGAAAGCTGGTTGACTTTCATTTCACCCTTTGTGGAGAGGAGATTCCATCCATTCAGGATCAACCAGTTAAGAACCTCGGGCGATGGTACACTGAGGAGCTGAGAGACACCAAGAGGGTTCAAGAGACAGCAGAACAGATCAGCAGAGGTCTGATATCTGTTGACAAGTGTGACTTGCCTGGCAAGTTGAAGTTGTGCTTGCAGTACGGACTGATGCCATGGATAATGTGGCCACTAACTGTCTATGAAGTGGCAATGTCCCACGTGAGGCAATGGAACGGAAGATCAACAAGTATGTGAAGAACTGGCTTGGAGTACTGAGCAGCCACACCAATGTTGCAATCCACAGTAGCCAGACAAAGCTCACCATCCCAGTGCAATCCCTTGTTGAGGAAGTCAAGGTAGCCAAGGTATGATCATTCTTGATGCTTCGAGACTCAAAAGACCCTGTCGTCAAGTACACCCAACCGAACGTGAGATCAGGCAGGAAGTGGTCAGCCTGTGTAGCAGTTGATGAGGCAAAGTCTAGATTGAAGTACAAGGAGACGGTTGGGACTATCCAGCTAGGCCGCCAGGGACTTGGATGGACACCCCACAATTGGTGGTCATCTTCTACAGGTAAGGAGCGCCGTGAGCTTGTAACACAACAAATACGAGAGGTAGAAGAGGAGAAGAGGTTAACTAAAACAGCTGGCCTGGCCAAACAAGGGGCTTGGACCCGCTGGGAAAGTGTTGAACAACGACATCTATCTTGGAATATTTTGTGTTAGATGGAACCCTTCCGCATCTCTTTTCTATGCAGAGCAGCGTACGATCTGCTCCCAACACCTGCCAACCTCAGCACCTGGTATGAAGGTAAGACAGACAAGTGTGCTGCTTGTGGCGCGAAGGGAACACTTCAACATATCCTAATTGCATGCAGAGATAATCTTTCCAGCGGCATGTACACGTGGAGACATAGCAACGTTCTCAAAGTTGTAACAGAAGCGGTTGAGCGAGAGTACTGCAGCACAACTTATCTCATGCCCCATGCTGCACAGAACATCGCATATCATTTGTGAAAGAAGGCTCCAAGTCAAGGGTGTCCAGCATAGGCTCACGATCAAGCAGATTTTCTTCAACCAATGATTGGTGTGTCAAGGCTGGCCTGGACGGGAAAGGCAGCTTCCCGGAGCAAATAGCTTTCACAACATTGCGTCCAGATATAATCGTCTGGTCTGACAGCAGTAGAGAATCGGTTATTGGTGAACTCACAGTCCCCCGGGAAGACAACATCGATGAAGCCCATGAGCACAAGTTAGCCAAATATGCAGAGTTAAGATCAGAGTGCAGAGATAGATGGTGGAAGGTCTCATGCTATCCATTCGAAGTAGGCTGCCGTGGATTTATTGCGTTCACTCTCCAGAAGTGGCTGCGTGACCTTGGTTTCACTAGAACAGAGATCAAGTCAACCAGCAGGGCTGTAGCTGAGGCAGCAGAGAAAGGATCAGCATGGGTGTGGACCAAGTATGTCCAGAGGGGCAGATAGTCAGACTGTGTATACATATCTTGCAAACCGTTCAGTAGTTGCATAGACACCTGAAGAGCAGACTATCTGTTGGATGGAAGTGGCCAGCAACTCTGATAGAGGCAGATGCCAAGTTTTTAAGCTCACCAGTTGGAGGTGGTGCTTTAGCACTGCTGGCCCACCACCTTGAGGGAGTCTTGATCATAAGCGGGCCGAAACTCCTGAAGAAAGGTGGCAGATCAACGGATGATCCCACTGGTGATAGCACAGGACAGTTAACATCTTAGTCCATGAGTATTTTGTAACTCTAGAGAGAGTGCAGAAGAGATTTACAATGGTGTTGCCTGCATTGGAGGGGGTCCCTTATGAGAATAGGTTGAGTGAACTTGGAGCGACGGATGGTGAGAGCTGGCCTCATAGAGGTGTATAAGATGATGGGGGTCATTGATCATGTGGATAGCGAGAGGCTGTTTCCCATGGCTGAAATCACTAACACGAAGGGACATAGTTATATGGTGCATGGAAATAGGTACCGAGGGGATGTCAGGGGTAAGTGTTTCACACAGAGAGTGGTGGGTGCGTGGAATGCACTGCCGGTGGCGGTGGTGAAAGCGGATACAATAGGGGCTTTTAAAAGCCTCTTAGATAGGCACATGAAGCTGAGAGATATAGACGGCGATGCGCAAGGGATATTCTAGGCAGTTCCTAGAGTAGTTTACATGGTCGGCACATCGTTGTGGGCCGAAGAACTTATAATGTGGTGTAGACTTCTCTGTTCTCTGTTCTATGTTCACCCTTTGTGCCACAGAGAAATCCCGAAGGGAAATGGAATACAGTAAATCGGTTCTCACCGGGTTTAGATACGGAGACCAGAGACTGGTTTTTGGAGCCATTTTTTTAAAAACCTGCATTCGTGAGATGGATCAGGGGTCACAGAAAATATAAAGATAAAAAGCTGGAGACACGTAGTCTACAGGATTCGAACTTGCGCGGGGAAAACACAATGGATTTATCGTCTACCGTCATAACCTCTCGGCCACAACTACAGCGCTCTCCACACGCGACAGGGGCAGTCGTGATCCCAGAGTCAAAGAAACAGACTTGCCCTTGAACTAAAAGCGAAAACTGCTGCAAATAGGCAGCAAAACCATTAGCTTCTGTGGAAGGTGAAACAATATTCACGTTTAGCTTGATGGCCTTTCACCCTGAATTCCATGCGGGCATTTGGGCGAAGGGAAATTGAAATAGAGGGGGACAGGTTTGCTTCACTCCGTGAACACCATCCCGCCCCCAGATCCACATGTGGGTCTCAGCAGTAGGGACAACGGTGTTTGCCGTTTCCCAGCTGTCATGGAGAAGGGCGTGCTGGGCCGCCTTCCTAGGTCGCTGCTCTACGTGGGATGAAAGATCTCCCACTGGGCTTTCAGTGACGGGGCTGCAGAATTCTGACCACGCGTCCAAGCAGTGACGGCGATGGGGGAGTCTGCCCGATGGCTGTGTCAGTATTCGGACTGGATCACTCCCCTCCATCTTCCTGATCCATCCGACATCCTTAGAGGTTTGAAAAGACAATTATAATCAGGATTTCTTTGTCCATTTGGTGTTGCGCGAGGCAGGGCCCCATTATTAGCTCTTCGACTCGTTCAGGGATCGATTCTAACACAGTCTGACTCCTGGAGTATGCTCGCCGTGGATTGTATAACTCCGGTCTATTGGGAGATGGCGACACTAATTTACCGGAATAGGATCTGCAGCAGAAATGATCCGACAGAAAGCTGCCTGGGGACTGATCGAGTCACACGGAACTATGGGAGACGCCTTACTCCTCCAATCTTTTGCAACGTCATTGAGCGATGGTTGTTACTGGTGAGCAGAGCTGCCTTCCAAGCAGTTGACCCGGCTTCGATTTCCAGCCATGGCACACTGTACCATTTTAGACTACACAACAAATAATCTTCTTACATCGACACGATCTACGCAGAACTCCAAGGGCCAAGTGATCGACTCACGCTAATTCATGTTGTGAGTGTAAGATGGCTTCATTAATTATCATTCACTGTGTCGTGGATCAGAGATGGAATTAACGTCCCTCAAGAGTTTCCCGTTCAATCCTGTCTTGACTCTATTCCAGATTCTACAAGAATGGCATTTCACAGGAAGGATTGGCAGGATTTGCAAAGCGTTTCCCCGATGTTGCCTGATTAAAATGATTGAGCTTGTTTGTCTTCACTGGAATGTCAGCGCCTAAGAGGAAACTTGACGGAATTAAGAAGTAGAAAATTATGAGATACATAGATTGGGCAGATAGTCAGAATTAGATTCCCAGGGTATAGATTTGAAATTCTACCGGGAATGAATTTAAGGTCGGAGTGGGAGAGAGTTTAATGAAGATGTGTGGCTCACGTTTTTAGACAGAGTGGCGTGGGTGCTTGGAACGGGCTGCCAGATTCAGTGACGGAAGGGTGTACGATGTGTTTAGATAGACACATGAATATGTTCGTGTGGAGCGACATCGATAGAGGCACAAAGAGAAAATCTACAGATGATGGAAATCCAAGCAACACAGAAAATGTTGGGGGAACTCAGCAGGCCAGGCAGCATCTTGGGAAAAATACAGTTGACGGTTCGGACCGAGTCCCTTCATCCGGACAGGAGAAACAATCGACGAGTAGTTAAATTCAGACGGTGAGGGGACGGGAGAAATAAACACAAGGTGATAGGTGAAACCGCCGGGGGAGGGGGCTGGTGAATTAAAGTCTTGAAACCTTGATTTGTGAAAGAGATCCTGGGCTGGAGAACAGGGAATCTAATACAAGAGGACAGAAGGCCATGGAAGAAAAAAGGGGGAGGGACAGCAGGGCGAGGTGATTGGCGGGTAAGGAGTTAAGGTCAGAGAGGGAAACGAGACCGGGGCTTGGTGTAGGAGGGAGCATAACCAGAAGTTGGAGAAATCTATACTCATGCGATCAGGTTGGAGGATATCCAGACGAATATAATGTGTTGCTCCTCCAACCTCAGTGTAGCTTCATGGCGACAATACAGGAGGCCATGGGCTGCCATGTCGGAATTGGAATGGGAAGTGAAATTAAAATTGCGGCCAGAGGGGGATGTCACTTATTCTGTTGGACGGAGTGTAGGTGCTCGGTGAAGTGGTCTCCCAATCTGTGTCAGGTGTCACCGATATATAGGAGGCCACACCGGGAGCACTCAATGCAGCAGATGACCTTCAAATACTCAGAGGTGAAGTGTCGCCTTACCTGAAAGGATTGTTTGGGACTCTGAATGGTAGTGAGGCAGGAGGTGTAGGGGCAGGTGTAGCACTTGCTTCACTTGCAAGGATAAGTGCCAGTGGGAGGGATGAACTTACATGGGATTCAGATAGAGAGCTATCCCTGCAGAAAGTAGGACATAGAGGGGGAGGGAAAGATGTGTTGGGTGGTGGGATCCCGCCGGAGATGGCGGAAGTTACATAGAATTGTTTGCTGGAGGCAGAGGCTGGGGGGAGGTAGGTGAGGACAGGACGAACCCTCTCCCTGATGGAGGGCGCGAGGATGAAATGAGGGCAGACGTGAACAAAACGGAAGATATTCCGTTGAGGGCAGCTTTGGTGGTGGAGGAAGGGAGGACCCTTTCTTTGAAAAAAAAAGACGATATCTCCTTTGTTCTTGAATGAAACGTCTTATCCTAAGAGCAGACGCGGCGGGAGACGGAGGAATTGGGAGAAGAGGACGACATTTCACAAGTAACGGCGTGGGAAGCGGTATAGTCCAGATAGCTGTGAGAGTCACTGTGTTCAAAATAGATGTATCAGTAGACAAGCTGTCTTCAGAGATAGAGACAAAGATATAAAAAAAAGGAGGGAGGTGTGGATAAGGGCCAGGTAAATTGTTGTGCAGGGTGGAAGTTGGAGGCAAAACTGATGAAGTGGATGAGCTCCGCATGGGTGCAGAAAACAGCAGCACTGCTGTCGGTTATGTAGCGGAGGAAAATTATGGAGCGATACCAACGTAGGCTGGAAGATAGACTGCTCCTGGAAGCCGACAAACAGACAGGCATATCTGGGACCCCTGCCAGTGTTTATGGCTACACCTTTTGTTTGAAGGAAATGGGAGGAGTCGAAGGAGAAATTATTGAGTTCCTCCAGACGGAGATGCGTAGTGGCAGAGGAGAGCTGGTTGGGTCTGGTATCCAGATGGAAGCGGAGAACTTTAAGGCCATTAATTAATAGTTTTTAATGTGTAGCTTTTTGTTCATTGATGCTGTTGTATTGTTCAGATCTACTCTGAAAGCCAGCAGGTACATGAATGCCAGAGTAGTCGATGTTGACATATACGTAATTAGATAATGATACTACTTTGGACTTTGAACGTGCTCTCCTGTTCCTATTGCCCACTATTAATTGCTTATATCTGATTTTATCAGATTTTGGAATGCTGGGAGCACAGAACCCGCCGTCCTGACTCGTTTTCCACTGGATGTGAGTCTATTCCACACCAAAATTGTTATCTGGTGACGGCCCTCGGAAGCGGCTGAGTCAGGTTGTCGGATAGATCAGAAAGGAGGACGAGAATGAAATAAGTCTGGGCGCCGGTCCTGCTACCTGTAGACTTTCCATATCGATCAGTGCCAGGGCGCCGGGCCAGCGTCCTGGAGCTCCGTCATTCAGATCCCCTTCAGCTCACGTAGATCAGTAGCTCAGGAAGCAAGCCCCACTCCGCCTTCTCCAGGACAGCGGGGAAACGGCAGGCACCATTGTCTCTGACGCTGAAGCCCACCTGGCGATCTTGGGGTTTTTGGTCGCAATGTGAAGAAACCCTGTGCCGCTATAATTGAGTCCCTCTCCACTAAAGTGCCCGCATGGAGTTCAGGGTGGAAGGTCACTGAGCTAAATATGAACTCTGTTTCTCCCTTCACAGATACTGACCTATCTGCTAAGTATATCCAGCAGTTTCCGCTTTTAGTTCAGGATCAACTCTGTTTCTCTGACTCCGGATCTCTGCTGACCCTGTCGCATGTGGAGAACATGGTAATCGTAGCCGAATGGTTCAGGTATTGGACTGGAAATCCATTGGGTTGTCTTCGGGAAGATTCGCATCCTGTCCACTGCAATGAATGGCCGAGCAGACTCGAAAGGCAGAATCACACACTCCATCTTTTGTTTTATATCTTTCAACGTCCAGCCTTTGCAATTTGCTACTCAGATTTACTATTAAGGATGAGGTTATGGAGTACTTGGTGACACAGGACAAGATTAGACAAAGTAAGTATGGTTTCTTTAAGGAAAAGTATTTTGAAAAGTCTTGGGCTGCTCATCTCAGAAAAGATGTGCTGGCATTGGAGAGGATGGAGAGGAGGTTCACAAGGATGACCACGGAAATGAAAGGGTTATCATATGAGGAACATTTGATAGCTCTGGATCTGTACTCAATGGTATTTAGAAAGATTAGGTGGGATCTTATTGAAACCTTTCGAATGTTGAAAGGCCTGGACAGAGTAGATGTTGGAAAAGATATTCCCTACGGTGGTGGAGTTAAGGATAAGAGGTCGCAGTCCCAGGAGAGAGGGGCGTCTATTTCAAGCAGAGATGCAGACGCAAGCATCGGCGGATGCGAGGTCGTTGGGGGTATTGAAGGCAGAGCGAGATATTCTCTTGGATGGACAAGGCAACAAAGCCTATGAGAGAAGGCGGGGGGCTGGGACTGAAGCGGGGAAACATAGATCAACCCCCATGATCGATGGTGATGCAGACTCGATGAGCCACATAACCTAATTCTGCTCCTGTACCTTATGATCTATGGGATCAGATTGAAGATTTCATCATAAATTCGACATCGGGGATGTAGCTCAGTGGGAGAGCGCATGCTTCGCATGTATGAAGTCCCGGGTTCAATCCCCGGCATCTCCACAGAATGTTTTATAAATGAGCGGAAAACAGATGAAGAACTTACTCTACGCTCAGCCTTCATTTCCCTCATTGAAGTACGGGATAAGCCTGTAACATGTGGGAGAGTTAAGAACGGGCCCTTGCTGTATCCGTGGGGAAACTCAAATAACATTGCGCAACATTCATTGCACAGCAATTCCAGTTACTCTGTGAAGCACAGTGTCTCAGCGGATCCGCGGAACCCATAACCTCCAGGTCGATGGATCGAAACCATCTTCTGCTGTATTCATCACTTATCAGTGCGTTTTAACACCGCGACCTGTCATATTATGTCCAGATACTTGGGAATCCACCGCTTTCAGATGAATAATGGAAGGAGAAATGAAGAAAGATTTTAAATTACATGTGTGCAACGATCGGAGATGAGCATTTCTGGTTTATCTGAGGCTTTTGGTTCTGGTGTGTACAATATGGTTTCGTAGGCACACACTCATCCACGCAGGTTTTAATGAAGTCAGTGACAGCTGTGGCGTAACCCATTGGGACTCGAAGATGAATCCCTGAACACAGTCCTGTCTACAGATTTAAAGCTCTCCTACAAGAGCCGCTGCACCTCCCTTGTCCATAATTTTTTAGTCCTCAGTACTGATGCTGCGGGCATCAGTGCCTACCTATATTTAGGGAGTAGAAATAGAGCCAGACTTTCCAGTGTGGGCAAAGTGGAAAATTTGGAAAAATATTTTCTTGCATCAGTTAAATCCTGTTGACGAATGTCCCCTTTCCTAAAACACAATCTTGCCGGGATGGAAACTTTATGCAATGAACAGATGAATCGGAAACGATTCCGAGGTCTCTCCCGTCGCACAGTGAAAAGCGCGTCTGTGAAATGCGCCAGTGCCACAGTCAGCGAACAAACATTGGGTGACTCAGTGAAGTATCCTCTCCTCGGAAATCTCAATGTCAGATCGCTCTTTCGCACTGAATTTTCGTTAGTTTAGTGGTTAGTATCCCCATCTGCACTGGGAAGACGGGGTCAATTTCCCCGTCAGGGAAATGGTTTTGCTCTTTCCATATTAAATGTAATTGTAACTCAAATTTTCAAAGCAAATTGAAAAGGGTTAAAGAGGTTAAATCCGAGTTTGGGGTTGAAGTGATCGGTTGTTTGGCGATGTGAAACAGTCGATCTGCAGTGACCCCGGGAAGGGAGAGTCTTCCGAGAGGGCGGGACTTTGTGTTCAGCTTCGATAAATCTCCCCTCTGCAACTCTGTATCTTCGAGTTATTCAGCGTAACACGCGGTGACGTGGAACAATGTTTCTAGAAATTGTTGCTTCATCTGCCTCTGCCACATTTTAAATGCTAAACAAAGGCTCTTCTTGTGCTCGATTTAAGGATTACAGTTCAAAGAGTCAGAAAGGAGAGGGCGAGTGGAATCGGTGCCTTCACCCAGCTCAGGCCACGCTGCAGGAACTCCGTGAGACTCCTTCCGTCTGACTGCGAGCTCGGAGCTGTAAAAGTTCATCGACATGAAACGTGAACTCTGTATCTCCCTCCACAGTCGCTTCCTAATCTGCGGAGTATTTCTGGCTGTTTCGGCTTTTAGTTCAAGAACAGTCCTGTTTCTCCGACCCCGGGATCGGTGCTGTCCTGATCCGTCCCGGGACACAGTGATTACGTCCCATGTAAAATGTCCTTCTTTGAGGACTGTGTACTCGTGGCCGAAGTTTTTGGCGATGCACTGGGAATCTATTGTTATTTCCCCTTCTAATTCTGACAAGTTTCTGGTTCGAACGTTTTCTGTTTCACGTTGTCTGCTAACCTCTGATGCAAACCATTCATGCAGATTGTGAAAAGCCGGGTCACACTATCAATTGCCAGTCACCATCTTCTAACGTTGGAATGGCAGACTTTCCCGGCTTGTCTCTGTGGCGCAATCGGTGAGCGCGTTCGGCTGTTAACCGAAAGGTTGGTGGTTCGAGCCCACCCAGGGACGCTGGTGATCCAGCAGCTTTTGCTGCGCGTTGTATTGCCCACCGGGAAACACTGCGCTGTCCGGAGACCGGCGTTCCCTGCTACTGCCCCATCACGTTCAGTGGGATTTAATCTTTTTGTCATGTACCGAGATACAGCGAAAAGCTTCTCTTTCACACTGTTCATAGCGATCAAATCATTACACAGTGTATTGAGAGAGAACAATGTAAAACAAAACCAGAATGCAGGATAAAGTGTAACAGAGAGAGAGAGAAAGCACCGTGCGGGTAAATAATTAGGTGCAGCATCACAACGGCGTAGATTGCGAGGGCAAATGTCCATCTTGTTCTACTCGGGCACCATTCAATAGACATAACAGAGGAGCTGAAGGTATCCTTGAGCTGTAGTACGTGCTGTCCGACACATTCAGCCGGATAGAGGAATGAGAAGAGAGAATACCCGGGGTGCATTATATCTTTTTATCAGGAGTACGTAAGATCCACTTCTCTTTGACCATGAAGTGTATGTTTCCTCGAGCTACACCCTTGGAACTAACGGAATTGCCGGGTCTAATGCCGTGGTTTTGATTTAATTTAATTTTGAGCCCTCGATCTTTCAGTTGAAGTCTAATCGTTTTGCATGCCACATAGGGCCCCGGTCATATTATTTTCACTCTGGATGTCCAGTCCCTATAGACATCCACCCCCGACAAGGAAGGCCACAAATCTCTCCGCTTCTGTCTAGATACCAGTCCAAACCAGATCTCCTATACCACCATGCACCTCCGTCTGGCGGAACTTGTCTCTACTTTGTCCTTCGATTCCTCCCTTTCCTTCAAACAAAAGGTGCAGCCATAGACACTAACATGAGTCCCAGCTATGCCTGTCTGTTTGTCGGCTATGTGGAGCAGTCTATCTTCCAGCCTATCTCTGAAGACAGCGTGCCTACCATGCGGAGCTCATCCACTTCATTAGCTTTCCCTCCAACTTCTACACAGCCCAGAAGTCTATCTGCCCATATCGGACATCTCCCTCCCTTTTCTCGATCTCTCTGTCTTTATCTCTGAAGACACCGTGTCTACCGATATCTATTTTGAACACAGAGACTCCCACAGCTACCTGGACTATACCTCTTCACACCCCATTGCTTGTAAAAATGCCATCCCTTTCTCTCAATTCCTCCGTCTCCGCCACATCTTCTCTCAGGGTGAGGCGTTTCGTTAAAAAACAAAGGAGATATTATCTTTTTTCAAAGAAAGGAGCTTCCCTTTCTGCACCATCAAACCTGCCGTCAATAGAATCTCTTCCATTTTGCTCACGTCTTCCCCCCCCCCCACTCCATCCTCGCGTCCTCCACCAGGGAGAGGGTTCGTCTTCTCCTCACCTACCTCGCCCAGCCTCCGCCTCCAGCGCACAATTTTCTTCAACTTCCGTCATCTCCGGCGGAGTCCCACCACCAAACACATCTTCCCAACCCCCTCTACTTTCTGCTTTCTGCAGGGGTCGCTCCCTACGTGAATCCCGTGTGCGTTCGTCCCTCCCCGCTGATCTCTCGCCTGGCACTTATCCTTGCAAGTGAAACAAGTGCTACACCTGCCCCTACACATCCTCCCTCACGACCATTCTGGATCTCAAGCAGTCCTTATAGGTAAGTAGACACTTGAGATGTGAGTCTTTCGGGGTCATCTACTGTATCCAGTTCTCTCGGTGTGGCCTGCTGTATATCTGTTGGACCTGTCTCAGATTGGGAGACCGCTTCGCCGAGCACCTGCACTACGTCCACCAGAAAAATCGAGATCTCCCGGTGTCTTCTACTACCGCTACGTCGAATCTGGCCTAGGGGCATAAGGCATAAGGCTCCCAGTGGCCACCCATTTTAATTTAACTTCTCATTCTATTTCTCACATGGCAGCCCATGGCCTCCTGTACTGTCATGATGAGCCCGCACTCAGGGTGGAGAAGCAACACATTACATTCGTCTGGGTTGCCACCAACCTGATGGCAGGAACATCGATTTCTTGAACTTCTGGTAATACCTCCTCCTTCACCAATCAACGTTCCAGATCTTTACTTCACCCCCTGCCCCCCTCCACCCGCTGGTTTCACCTATCATCTGGTGTTTCTTCCTCCCCTCCCTTCACCTTCTAACTCTGATTCCTCATCTTTTTTTTCTTCAGTCCTGATGATGGTACTCAGCCAGAAACGCCGACTGTACTCCTGTTCATAAATACTGCCTGACCTGCTGAGTTCCTCCAGCATTTTGTGTGTGTTGCTTGGCTTTCGATCATCTGCGATGTTCTCTTTGTCCCTCTCTCCATATCGCTCCACACATACATATTCATATGCCTGTGTAGAAACATCGTCTATACCACCATCACTCCATGATGTTGTATGAGATTCGAGTAGTGAAGCGTCTCCCATGTTTCCATGTGACTCGACCTGTCAAGGAGCAGCTTCCTGCCGGATCATTCCTCACTCTGCTGCAGGTCCTATTCCGGTCATTAATGTCGCCATCCTCCAGCAATTCGGAGTTCCCGTTGAGTCTACTCCGGGAATCAGATTGGGTTAAAGCAGACTCCTGAACGAGTCGAAGGGCTACTGATGGGGTCCTGCCTCGCGCATCAGCAAATGGGAAAACAAATCCTAATTATAATTGTCCTTTCAAACCACACGCTGATGGGATCCCTTCCTTCGGCCAGACCTTGAACACAGTAAGTGACTGAATCGCGAAAGAATCTTGAGACCCTCCAGTCACACAGTGAGAGGGGACGGGTAAAAAGCGGCAGATCCACACTCAACAAATAAACGTCAGGGTGACTCTGTGAGTTCTCCTGTACTCTGAAATCTGTGTGACAGATTCCATATCCTTGTATATTCTTCGTTAGTTCAGTGGTTAGTATCCCCGCCCGTCACGTGGGAGACCGGGGTTCAGTTCCCCGTTGGGGAGACCATTTCCTGCTTCAAGTGTAAAATAGCCAAAAAAAAAACGGTGCTGAAATCGGTCTTTGAGACTAGGGAACAAGTCTGCAATGAGCTCAGAACGTGAGAGTTTCCGAGGAAAAAGAGACGACGGTGAGTTTCAAAATATTTCCCCAAACATTCCCTCAGCGAGTCTGTATCTGGGCGCCATTCGGAGTCACACCCCGTCACTCCGAATACATTAAACCGGGGCTGCTGCTGTAAGATATCAACTCCCGCACGGTCCCAGCAATCCTGCCGTCTCCCTCAGTGCGTCTGTGTGACTGTGTGGAGAAGACAGGCAAAGGGACACCTGCAACAATTTGCAGAGAACGATCGAAGTTCAGATATGTTTAATTCCAGGCTTAAAGCGAGCCCGTCCCACCTGCAGTCCCCAAAACCTCTTCTCAGACCCTCATAAAGCGAATTGGGGGACGGTCCGGAGGCGCTTCGCACTTTGGCGACAGTCGCACGCATGCGCTGCGAGGCTCCGCCCTTAGGCCTGATTGACAGTGTACAGCTAAAGACATGCGCTGTCCCATTCCCTCGCCCAGTTGCAGCAGCGGCTTTAAAGCAGCTGGGAATGGGAAGGCCCCTGGCCCGAAGCGGTACATTGAGGTGGTGGAGCGGAGAAATCCGGGGGAAACCTAGGCCCGGCCATCGGAACTGGGTCCAAGAAGGCGACCGGTCTCGGTTGTAGTTTGGACGCGTAATTGCGGGGGAGGGCAGGGGAGACACCTGCAGAGTGTTGGGGCGACAGTGGCAGGGGCTGGCTGGCGGTTTGCAAAATCTAAAATGTGACTGAGGGGTGCCAATGTTGGGAAAGTCAGATGCGGCATATGGGGAGTTAAGTGATAGTATGGAATCGATTTGGCAAGAAATAAGTGGAAAATGAGTCGGGACAGATGGGGAGGGACGCCCGGTAAGGGAAGAAGGACTCGGGTAGAAGATACTGTCGATTTCATGGTAATGATTAGTTTCAAATCTTATTGTGATAAACATCTCCATCCAGTTAGATTAACGAATGCTATTGTTACGTACCCCGTAACTGGGTTGCCAAACCAGCAGAAATGGATTACTCAGTTGGAGTCTGGATTACTAGAACTAAGAAAGTTTTATCAAAGAAACAAGGAACACAGTACTCTAATCAAAAGGATAATAAACGCCAACAGTTCAGCAATGATAATCACACATGTACACAGAATTAGGATAACAGCATCAATCAAGCTCTATCGTCGTCTAGGGGTAAATGACCAGTTTCAAAGTGACGCAAAGTTCAGTTCAATTGAATTCAGTTCAGTTCGCAGTAATCACTGCCGTGGGAGATGGACAGTGGGGGGAAGGAGAGAGAGAGCAAAAACGAATGAATATTCAAACGGCTTCCACACAGACCTCGATATTCTTCGCAGTCAGCTTTCGGGCGAGCCCTTTGTGATGTCTTCTGAGGTCACCGACCGTGACCCCTCCGTTTCCAGATACGATCGTTTCTCTGCGGTGAACCTGGCACCCAGGCAAGGGCGGACACACACCAGGTTCCCGCTGATCGTGCCTTTCCACCCTGTGCGTCTATGGTTTGGTGCCGCGACCGGCCTTCCAAAACTTCCCACCGACTTGTGGGAGATGCACCGCTTCCAGGGTCTCGTTACCTCGGGGTGTCGTGTGTGTCCTGCCTTAGCGAACCTGTCCCTTTTTATCCTCCTGCTGGGGTATCGCCTGTCCGTCACTTCAAACAGTTCAGGGTTCAAAGGGGGAGCCGATCTTGACAGCTCTCCTTCCGTTAAACTCTCCCGTCCCTTCATTAACATCTCCAAATGCTGCTCCATTGTTTTTCTTATCTCTCTTTCTACTGAAGACAGGTGGCAGACCAACTGCTGATCCCACTGGTGCCAGCACAGGCCAGCTAACATCTTAATCTATGTGTATTCTCGTTATTGATATTGATAACGTCAGTAGTATGTCTGAGCAATGAGCGGCTGTAGGCTACATGTGTAGGAACAGGAGAAATTGGTGAAAATGAAGACTCTGGACGGAAGTAAAATTGTCAGTACATTGGTAGGAGAAACGAAGATTCAGGATGTTATTTCATTTGTGCCTGCGTGTGTTTTGTGTGTGGAGTATAGCAGGACAACCTGAGAGGGGGTAAGATAGCTTTGGCTAAGAGATTACAGACTTTGAGAGAAGGGAACGTGTTTGCCCGTTCTGTTGTGCTTTTCTGATGAATTTAGGCTGCATTCGTTATTCTGTCAAACCGGTTGACCCTCCGCCGTTGCGTTGATTTAAATGCCAAGGGTGGGACATGTTCGTTCTTCTTGCAGGGGGAAATTGCAATGTGCAGAATACGGAGGTGAACATGAATATGGGGATTGTGACGTTAGTGCTGTTGCAAGATGCTGTATCTGTGCGCATGCTCAGAGAGCTGCTCATTTAGGTTGTCCAGCTTTACAAAAGGCTCAAGATGTTCAGAAGGTGAAACTAACGAGTAGCATTTCTCCTGCTGAATCCACCAGAATTCATTTCTCTGCATATGGTGGATGTTGGATTAAAACAGGCACTTACGAGCATTCAGATGGGGGAAGACCACGGAGAGATGTGAAAGGGGGCAATGTGGGAGATGAGGCATGTCGTAAAGTGTTGATTCGTAAAAATAGATTTTCTTGTGGTATTGTGTGCTGTGGCTAATGGAAGAGTGCAGGCGAGAAAGAAATCGGATAGATTCAGAATAGTGATGGATACAGCATGAAAGTGTTTGGGATTAGTGGAGATTCCTGCAGAACAGGTGCATGAAGTACTTTGGAGAGAAGATTTAAGAATTGGTGGTAGACGGAGTGGGCTGCTAGTTGAGAATGACTGAGAAATGAAAGTAGAGGGATTGGACAGTGGTTGAGGAATGGTCTATTGGTGGAGGGTGATTGGGAATAGGCTGGTGGTAGATAGTGATTGGGTAATTATAGTAGAAGCAATGGGCTGGTGGTGGAGAGTGATTGGGGAATTGTCTTGTGGTGGAGGGTGATTAGAGGATGATTATAGAGAGAATGGACTGTTGGTGGAGGGTGATTGGGAATGGGCTGGTGGTGGAGAGTGATTGGGGAATTGTCTAGTGGTGGAGGGTGATTGGAGGATGATTATAGAGAGAATGGACTGTTGGTGGAGGGTGATTGGGAATGGGCTGGTGGTGGAGAGTGATTGGGGAATTGTCTAGTGGTGGAGGGTGATTGGAGGATGATTGTAGAGGGAATGGACTGATGGTGGAGGGTGATCGGGAAGGGGTTGGTGGTGAAGAGTGATTGGGGGATGATAGTAGAGGAAATGAGCTGGTGGGGGAAGGTAATTGTACACAGGGTGCTATACGTGGATAATTTCCAATCAACTCACAGTTCTTCATTGGAATGCAACAAGACTGTTAGTCAAATGATAGGAATTTAAAGACTGTTTTGGTGTTCCCTTGGGTGTTATTTGTGTACAAGAAATTTGCTGCAATCACATGTATTGTTCAAGATGCCGGGTTATGATGATGTGAGATATGATAGACACATAGCTGTGGAGGAGGGAGTGGCATCTTTGTGAAAAAGGGTTTACTTGAAATAATTCTGCCTTTTCCAAAGAAAAATGAATGCATGATTATTAAATTATTGTATCCATGCGGTGGGATCAAAATTATGAACTTTTTATAATCCGGATTGGAAGTTATCTGTCAAATGGTTGGGGAGAATGCTGTGAACTTATTGTTTTTTTTGTGTGTGTGGCGACTTCAATGCACATCGTGGTCTTGGTGTCAGTAAGACTACAGAAGCTAACAGGACGGCAGCAGATGAGTTTCTGGAAGAGTCTGATTTACCCTATTTAAATGATGGAAGAGAGGTAAGAGTGGATATTGCCAAAGGTGGGGTTCTTGTTTGGACTTGACTCTTATCTGTGCTCCACTTGCTGGACAGTAGCTGGAATGTAAGGGTTAATGGTATGGGGAGTGATCATTTTCCAATCCTCTGTAATCTAAGCGTCAAAGTACGCTGTCAGAATTTGAGTTGTGTTACTAAATGGTGTTTTATGAGGGGAAACTGGGGAAAATTCCATTAAGTGTGAGAAATCATTTGAATAATTGTCTCTCGGCAGTACTATGGAAGAAATCTATCAGAGTGTAATTTCTGAAGTGTGTGGACCTGCCCGTTGAGCCATTCCTTGGTGTCCCGGAGAGCTGGTAAGAAATGTGTTCCTTGTTGGACACAGAAATGTTCAGAGGCCATCAGAGACTGGAGTGGGGCATTTCGTGTGTGGAAATGTAGGTTAATGCAAGAAGCTTTGCTGAGGCTTTTCAGAGGCAACGAGCAATGGCAATGAGAGTTATTAGTAATGCTATCAGGGCAGCTTGGAAGAGATTTTACAGAACATTTGAGAGGGAAACTGTCCTGACAGTGTTGAGGAGAATGCTGAAGAAAGTGAATGGTGTCGGAGGTAAAACCAAATTCCAGTATTAATTTGGCTGCAACAGACAAATAAAATGCAGAATGTCCGTGAAATGCGTTTACAAAGAAACACAGACTCAACAGTATAGGGGATGAGTGCATTAAGAGATGAGAGTGTATTTTGATGGACAGTAGGAAGATTTTTGAGAAACAAGAGGTGTTAGAGATGCCATTGATGATGAGTTTACATTGGCTGAATTGAAATTTGCTGTCAATAGGGCGAGTACTACAGCCCAGGGCAGGAAATGGGAAGCTTGAAAGATCATGACCGTTATCTCTTCAGCAACCTCTCTCAGGAATCTGAGGTGTAGACCCTCAGGTCCTGGTGACTTATCCACCTTAAAACATCTGAATTTGCCGAGAGTTTTTTGTTATTTTATTAACAATGGCATTTACTCCTGCTCCCTGACACTCACAGGCGTCTGGAACATAGTTAGTATCTTCTACAGTGAAGACAGATGTGAAGTCCTCATTAAGTTCATCTTCTATTTTTTGTCCCCCATTACTATCTCACCAGCAGCATTTGACATTGGTTCAATATCAACTCTCACCTCCTTTTTACTCTATATATAACCAAAAAAAAAACCTTTTGTATCCTACTTTATAGGTACTCCTGTCAATGTGAGATCTGCTCTACTCCGCTGTAATCCCTGCCATTATCAACCTCCAATCCACCGGGGCAAGGTCCTCTCTCATGTCTCTGTAAATCTCTTTATTCCATTGGGATACTGATATATGTGAGTAATGCTTCACCCTCTCAAAATGCAGTATGAATTCAATCATATTATGATAACTGTAGGGTTCCTTCACTTTAAGCTCCCTTATGATATCAGGGCTATTAATTAACACGCAGTCTAAAGATAGGTTTTCGCCGAGCAGGCTGAAGCACAAGCTGCTCTAAAAAGCCATCTCGTAGGCGTTCAACAAATTCCCTCTACTGTGATTAAACACCAACCTGATTTTCCCAATCCCCTTATTGTGTCATTACCCTTATTATCAGAATAAGAATCAAGTTTGTTAACTTAGCAGCAGCAGTTCAATGCAATACATGACATAGAACAAGAAAAGAACAAAATAAAATAATAATATTAAACAAATAAGTAAATGAATTACAGTACAGGAAAATTGATTAGTTTAATATCATGCAAAAATACGGAAGTAATATATATTAAAAAAGTGAGGTAGTGTCCAAGGGTTCAAAGTCCATTTCGGAATCGGATGGCAGACGGGAAGCTGTTCCTGAAACGCTGAATGTGCGCCATCAGGCTTCTATACCTGCTACCTGGTGGAATTAATTAGAAAAGGGCATACCTTGAGTGCTGGAGGCCGTTAATATTGAATGCTGCCTTTCTGAAACAGTGCTCCTTGAAGATCTCCTGGGTGTATTGTAGGAAAGTACCCGAGATGGAGCCGACTTAATTTACAACCCTCTGCAACTTCTTTCTGTCCTGTGCAGTAGCATCTCCCCCACCCCATCCTCCATACCAGACAGTGGTGCAACCTGTCCGAATACTCTCCGCGGTACATCTATAGACGTTTTTGAGTGTATTTGTTGACGTACCAAATCTTTTTAAATTCCAAATTATGTATAGTTGCTGTCTGGTCTTCTTTATAAATGCATCCATATGTTTTGACCAGGTTAGATCCTCCGAGATCTTGACACCCGTGAACTTGAAACTGCTCAGTCACTCCACTTCTGATCCCTCTATGAGGATTGGTATGTGTTCGTTCATCATACCCTTCTGGAAATCCAGAATCAGCTCTTTCATCTTACTGGCATTCAGTGCCAGGTTGTTGCTGCGACATCACTCCACTAGTTGGCATATCTCACGCCTGTAGGACCTCTCATCACCACCTTTGATTCTACCAACAATGGTTATATCATTAACAGATTTATAGATGGTATTTGAGCTATTGCTATCCGCACAGTCAAGGGTATAGAGAGAGTAGAGCAGTGGGCTAAGCACACACCCCTGAGGTTCGCCAGTGTTGATTGTCAACAAAGAGAAGAGGTTATCACCAATCTGCACAGATTGTGGCCTAATGGTTAGGAAGCTGAGTATTCAATTGCAGAGGGAGGGGCAGAGGCCTAGGTTCTGCAACTTCTCAATCAGGATTATGGGAATGATGGCATTAAATGCTGAGCAATAGTCTTGTCATCGGTGTTTGTGTTGTCCAGGTGGTCTAAAGCCATGTGACGAGTCATTGAAATTGCATCTGTTGTTGAACTACTGTGGTGACAGGCAAATTGCAATGGGTCCATGATCTTGCTGAGCCAGGAGTTCTGTCATGTCATGATCAACCTCTCAAAGCATTTCATCACTGTAGATGTTAGTGCTACCAGACCATAGTCATTAAGGCCGCTCACATTATTCTTCTTAGGCACTCGTATAATTGCTGCCTCTTTGAAACAAGTGGAAACATCTGCCCGTAGCAGTGAGATGCTGAAAATGCCTTTGAATACTCCGACCAGTTGGTTAGCACAGGTTTTCAGAGTCTTAGAAGATACGCCATCGGGACCTTCCACCTTGCGAGAGTTCACTTTCTTTAAAGACAGGTTAACATTGGCCTCTTAGACAGGGATCTACCTTCTTGCCCGCCAAATTCCCTGACATATTTATGCATGCAGCATTGTTTCCTAGTCCAAATCGTTCCCCTTTGGTAAATACTGAAGCAAAGTACTTATGATGTATTTCACTCATATTCTGCACATTCAAGCAATTGATTCTCTTTTTATCATTGAGGTGTCCTCCCTGCTCCCAAGTTATCTTCTTATCTTATGCATGTACAGAGTACCTTGGGATTTACCTTATTTCTACTTGCCAATGACTTTTCATGGCCCCTCTTGGCTTTCATATATTTCCTTTTTTAGTTCTTTTCTGGATTCTGTATAACCTTCATCTACTCCATTTGATCCTGACTTCCAAAACGTGACATATTTTCCTTTTCCTTCTTGACTAATTTTATCATTTCTGTGGTCATCCAAGTTTCCCTTTTCTTTCCACCCCTGTCCTTCCCTCTAAGAGGAATATACCTTTCCTGTACACTGTGCAATTGATCATTAAGCACTCTCCCCATGTCTGATGTGGATTTTCCAGAAGAAATGTTATTTCCAATTAACCCTTCTGAGTCATTGCATCATACCCTTGTAATTTGCCCTTCTCCAATTAAAAAAAAAAATCCCATCTTTATCTATAACTATCTTAAAACTGAGGGAGCTGAGGTCTCTGTCAGCTAACTGCTCACCCACTGAGGGGGCAGCCACCTGAATAGACTCATTACCCAACACTAGGTAGTAGTACAATCCCATTAGTTTGATTGCTCCCTTCTTGTTCTTGAGTTCTACCCAAATGGATTCAGCGTCTGAACCCTCCACTAGATATGCCCCGAGTGCAGCTGTGATATTGTCCCTGGATGGTAGTTCAACTCACACCTCTTTTACCTCCTTCTCTATCTTTTCAAAAACTTCAAAAGCCTGGTAGATTAATCTCGCATCCCTGCCCATCTTTCAACAAAGCCCCTGTAATGGCCACAACATTGTAGTTCTATGTACTGATTCACGTTCTATGTTAATCACCTTTATCCATAATATTCCTGACATTCAGTACACACCATTGAAAATATATGTCTAATAATACTTGTTAATTTGATTTTGTCTGGCCATATTTTCACTGATATCTACCTTCGGGTCCAATCCTTCACTTACTGACTGCTGTTCCCATTCGCAGCCCCCTGTAAAACTAGTTTCAACCCTCTGAGTAGCATTAGCAAAACTCTTGGCCAGCATATTAGTTCCCCTCCCGTTCAGGTGTGACCCCTCCCTGTTCGACAGATCAGTCCTTGCCCAGTAAAAGGTTCCAATGATCCGAGCGTGAAACCCTGCCCCCTGCACCATCTCCTCAGTCACTCATTCAATTATGCTGTAATTCCATTCCTAGCTACACTCGCCCATGGCACGGGGAGTAAGCCGGAAATTACTACCTTGGAGGTCCTTCTCTTCACCCTATTTCCTGTCACTATATGCTCAGTCTGTAGAAACTCATCCCCTTTTTTGGCAATGACATTGGTGCCATTATGCACCACGAGCTCTGGCCGTTCACTCTTCCCCTTGAGAATATCCTGCAGCCGCCCTGATACATCTGGACCCGAGCACCCGGGAGACAACACAGCATCCTGGAGTCTCTATTGTGTGCACAGTATCTCCTGTTGGTACCACTAACTATCAAGTTCCCAATCACTAAACTATCAAGTTCCCAATCACTAAAACACTGCATGAGTTTACGTTTCCCTGCCACAAAGGAACCACGAGGGTTTCAAAACCTCATTTATAACTTAAAAAAAATCATTGAATCACTACTACTACTACTACTACTACGTCAACTCAGGCCTAGGGAACCGGCGTCGGGCACTTCTCCTTCTCCCTCATCAGTCTGTTCAGTTCATCTACACTAGCCACGCCGCTGTCTTCTCGGAGCGTGTTGGCCATAGTCTTGGGAGGGTGCCCAGGGTTCATCCTCCCGTGCTTGGGCTCCCATATGGTGACTAGGCTGGCAGATAGCTTGGGGTGGCGTAGACATTACCCGCTAGTTGCAGTCTTCTCGCCTCAATTTTAGTGGTGAGCATCGGTAGGTTGTTATAGAGCTCGAAGTTCATCATGTGCTGTTGCCAATTCATGTCAAGAGCCATCCGGAGCATTCGTGTATCGCAACCATCTAGATACTTTCGCATCGTCTTAGTGAGTGCCCACGTCTCGCATCTGTACATGAGAGTGGACTCTATAACTGCAATGAAAATCCTCTTTTTCAGCCCTCTGGTCAGGTTCGACTTCCAGATTTCCTTCATGTCGTTCTCAGCCCTCCACGCCAGTGCCTTCCATATCTTTATGTCTGCCTTTATGTCATTGAATCAGGTACAGGCAAACGTTACCAAAATTTTTGGTGGACTCATGCTGACTGGCGAATAGTCGGTGGCTGCATTGGTTTCCTTCCAGAGACTAAAGGCGAGTTGGATGGTCCGTTCACTGGCCACAAGGTACTGTCCTTCGTGTACCTGGGAATGAGGAGGAAAGTGGCGATATGAGGTAATGCAGTTACTGTGGATGTGGTCAGGGCCAAACCAATAACAGCTATTTCCTGCAGAGACAAAGCCCAAGTTCACGGTCAGAATGCGAAGTTCGGTCTAGGATGAAGAGCAGCGAGAGCCAGTGCCTGATCCCGGGAGCAAATCTCAGCGATCCCAGGACCAGTGGAGTTGTCAAATTGTGGCCGGTTGGGAATATTTTGCTGTAAGTGTGATTACACTCACAAATTGCGGTATTGCCATTGTGTGCTGTCCTGGGTCTGGGGAGGAGCTCTGAGTGGAACTGCAATTATAACTTATTGCAGACCGCACTGGTTTCCTTCCAGAGACTAAAGGCAAGACAGATGGTGTGTTCTCTGGCCACAAGATACTGATCTTTGTGTACATGGGTGACAGATGGAAAGAGGCCTCTTTCCTAATTCTATACACTCAGTATGTAGGATCTCTTCTCAGTTTTTGACAATGACATTGGCGCCAATTTGCAACAGGACCTCTGGCTTTTCACCCTTCCTCTTGACAATATCCTACAGCTGCACCCCTACACCCTGGACTCCAGCACCAGGGAGACAACACACCATCCTTGTGTTTATTTTGCTGCCACAGTATCTCCTGCCTGTCCCCACTAAGTACTGAGTCTCCTGTCACTACCACACTGCCTGACTTTTACTTTCCCTGCCACAGGGGAACCACCAGGATTCCTTTGTCTCGCTTTTAACTTCAAGAATTCATAGACTCTGGTACAGGCAAAAGTTTTCAAAAAGTGTTAGTGGACTCAGGCTGACTGTCTGAGAACCTCGCTTAAAAACTGCCACGCTCTTGACATTGAAGATCATGGAGATCAGGCCCACAGACCAAGTGTTGCATGGAGCAAACAGAAGGTGACCACATCGGTTTCCTTCCAGAGTCCAAAGGCAAGCTGGATGGCGCAGGCATTGGGTGTAGGACACTGTTCCTTGTGTACATGGGTGACATCTATATATGGACTACAGAAAAAATAGTCATAAAGTTTAACCATAAGGCATATGTAAATATGAGAGCTATAGTCAAGTGGGAAATTGTGATTGCCAAAGACAGGTTGAGAAGGATATTCTTGATAATGATAAGATTGATCCCAAGGGACTTTGTCAATACTTGAGTTGTAAAAGAAACGTCAAGTGGGAAGTTAAGTGTATTTGGAATAACAGTGGGGTATTAAATTATGCAGAGAAGGACATAGCAGATACTCTCAACTCTTATTTTGCTGAAGTGTTCACCTGCAAAGATTTTAGCAATATGCCTGTAAATTTAGGGAAAAATAAAGTTCCTTAAAGTGACTCAGAGATCTTAGAAAGTGAAAAGCCTGAAAGTTAATAAATCTCAGTGTCAGACAACATATATCCAAGGGTACTTAAACTAGTCTAGGATTGAAAATACAAAGGCCTAACAAGAATTATTCAAAATTCCCTTAAGATTGGTAAAATCCTGAAGGTCTTGAAATAGGCTAACATTTTACTGGTATGTAAGAAGGGTGACTGCGCTGACCCTTGTAACTATGGACCAGTGAATTTAACGTGTATTGTGGGTAAGATAAGGGAAACGTTAATAAAGAATGAGTTGTAAAATCATCTGATAAGAACAGGCATGCAGCTAGTGGGAGTATAGTATCCTTGTCAGGTTGACTGCCAGTAACTAGTGATGATCCGCAGGGGTCGGTGTTGGGACCAATTCTTTTTATGCTGTATATAATGATTTAGATGATGAAATAGATGTCTTTGTTGCCAAGTTTGCAGATGATACAAAGATTGGCGGAGTGGCAGTTAGTGTTGAGGAAACAGGTGGGATGCAGAAGGACGTAAAAGGATGCAGAAGGACGTAGACAGATTAGGAGACTGGGCACGAACGTGGCAAATGAAATATAATGTTAGAAAAGGCACGGTCATGTACTTTGGTAGTTGAAATAAATGTGCAAACTATTTTCCATATGGGGAGAAAATCCAAAAATCAGAGATGCAAAAGGACTTGGGAATCCTTGTGCAGAACACCCTAAGGGTTAACTTGCAGGTTGAATTGGTGGTGAGGAAGACAAATGGAATTATAGCATTCATTTCAAGAGGTCGAGAGTACAAGAGCAGGGATGTGAAACATCCACTGCACCTCTTCCTATAGATGCTGCCTGGCCTGCTGTGTTCACCAGCAATGATTATGTGTGTTGCTCATTATTTTGCCGACTGAAATATTTCTCAATTTCTTTTGACATTTGAGATACTCATTAAAGACTATTAGATCACCAATATCATACACAAAATACTGGAGGAAATTGGATTTCAAGCATTTGCAGATTTTCCCGTGTTTATACAATCTACACAATTTTATCTCCTGCATCCATTCATCTGCCTATTTTGAGTACTGTATTTATTCCTGTAGCTGGTTTGCCTCTTCCTTTGCAGACTGAAATATTTCTTCTCAATTTCTTTTGTCCTTTGACAAGATTTGAGATGCCCATTAAAGACTGCTACATCACACAAAATGCTGGAGGAATCAGCAGAGTTCATTGTGTTGCCTTGGATTTCCAGCATCTGCAGATTTTCTCCTGTTTGTACATCAGCAACATGCTCATTTGACCGGTTCCATCCTGATCTTGGTTTCTCTATTGTATATTTGTCTGAATTTGTGTTTGTATGTTTTGAATTGTATTGACTTTATCAATTACATCCTTCATATACATAAGGAGTAAAAATCTTTATGTTACTTCTATGTCTCAATGTGCAATTTATAGTAATTAATAATAAATAGAATGCACAACAGGACAGTCACTATAACACAGAAACACAATTGTACAGTTGTTCTGTGTGTGTGTGTGTGTGTGTGTGTGTGAGAGCGAGAGAGAGTCTGTGTGTGTGTGTGTGTGTGTGTGTGTGTGTGTGTGTGTGAGAGAGAGAGAGAGAGAGACAGACAGACAGACAGTCTATGTGTGTGAGTGAGTGAGTGTGTGTCACCAGGAAGAATCTGAAGGACTGAAGGACAGTCCAAAATGGGAAACTGCAGGGACAGAGACAGGGATCGGTCAGTGTCGCATGTCTCCGTTCAGAGATGAATAATTAGTCAACAAAAAGATGAAATCTGCAAATGTAGCTGCTCCGTCACGAAGCTCAGTTTTGAAATTAAATCTATCGGTTGATTTCCACTAGTGACGCTGCTGAGGTAATGCCAAAAAGTGCTGATGTATTTGTTTCCAATCGCTCCAATATTTACATTAGAGACAATAGCATTGAATTGAAGTGTTTATTCAAGCAACTATAACTAACCAAGATAGTGAGGTGTATATTCGTATCTCTGGAGACAGATCCTCTGCATAAATCAAGGCCACTTCGAATGCATCAGCTGTCTGCCGGAGGTGTTAATACAGGAACAACAAAAATCACAGATTCGCACTGAAATGGTGTATCCGGTCAACAGGCGGATAGAAGACGTTTACTTTCCTTTTATTTTAGACTTTGGAATTCCTGGTAAGCCGCAGTGTCAGCTGTCGTGGGCGGATGTTGAAGTTGAATTCCAATGTTGTGATTGATTCTGCCGCTGGTTTAAACTGTCACATTCCAGTCCCGGTATTCGGCATTTCAAAAATGGAGTGGAAACACCGGGACTATAGATGCTGGGATTTGGATCTAAAAACAAACATCTGCAGGAATTCAGCGAATCGGCCGGTTTCTGTGGGTCTGTGTGGGTCAGGCAGCGGTTTGTGATCAAGAATGGGATGTTCCTGTCTCTGTGCTTTTGGTCTTGTAGGAGCCACATTGCATTTGCAAATATTGTGTTTATAAGGGTGATTCATCAATTGATTGTCTGCATTTTTATGTGAGCAGCTTTCAGAGTTTGGTACAACAATAAAGCATCGACTGGTAGTGACACTTTAGCAAATGTGACGAGTTCCGTGTTGTAAGACGGAACTGTTCTGTTTTTTTTTAATAATAGTCATAGTCATATTTTATTGATCCTAGGAGAAATTGGTTTTCGTTACAGTTGCACCATAAATAATTAAATAGTAATAAAACCATAAATAGTTAAATAGCAATATGCAAATTATGCCAGGAAATAAGTCTAGGACCAGCCTATTGGCTCAGGGTGTCTGACCCTCCAAGGGAGGAGTTGTAAAGTTTGATGGCCACAGGCAGGAATGACTTCCTATGACGCTCTGTGTTGCATCTCGGTGGAATGAGTCTCTGGTTGAATGTACTCCTGTGCCCACCCAGTACATTATGTAGTGGATGGGAGACATTGTCCATGATGGCATGCAACTTAGACAGCATCCTCTTTTCAGACACCACCGTCAGAGAGTCCAGTTCTATCCCCACAACACACTGGCCTTACGAATGAGTTTGTTGATTCTGTTGGTGTCTGCTACCCTCAGCCTGCTGCCCCAGCACACAACAGCAAACATGATCGCACTGGCAACCACACACTCGTAGAATATCCTCAGCATTGTCCGGCAGATGTTAAAGGACTTCAGTCTCCTCAGGAAATAGAGACAGCTGTGACCCTTCTTGTAGACAACCTCAGTGTTCTTTGACCAGTCCAGTTTATTGTCAATTCATATCCCAGGTATTTGTAATCCTCCACCATGTCCATACTGACCCCCTGAATGGAAACAGGGATCACCGGTACCTTAGCTCTCCTCAAGTCTACCACCAGCTCCTCAGTCTTTTTCACATTAAGCTGCAGATAATTCTGCTCACACCATGTTACAAAGTTTCCTACCGTTGCCCTGTACTCAGCTTCATCTCCCTTGCTGATGCATCCAACTATGGCAGACTGATCAGCAAACTTCTGAAGATGACAAGACTCTGTGCAGTAGTTGAAGTCCGAGGTGTAAATGGTGAAGAGAAATGGAGACAAGACAGTCCCCTGTGGAGCCCCAGTGGATGTCTGCAATATGACTGGATGCAAAGCAGACAGAAGCCGTTGCTAAGCCAATTAATAAGATGTGGTGCTTCATCGTTATCAATACTGTGAAATGTTTTATATTATATCTACATCTGACACTGTTACAAACATCTGACTACGGCACCGAGTTTGCTGCTCGACGTTGAATTCCTCTCCCGCGCTTCCCTGTGATGGATACAATGGTTGCCGTCATGTCTGTTTGACAGGTTGTCTCAGATTGCGCTATATCTGTTGGAATCAGGAAATGTTCTGCTGTAAAGTCCGTGAGGTGGCAAATGCTGGAATAGGAATCATACTCGGGTTATGCTGGAAACATTAAGCCCCAAGCAGCTTGTATGGAAAGAGAAACCAGTTAACACACGTGTCAGTGGTCTCTCTGAGGAGAGATACTTTAACTGTTTTTCAATATATTCTTGTTTACCTGGATGAGCGTTTCCAGCATTTCCTGTTTTTGTTCCATCTTTTGGCTGTTCTGTCGCTGACAGGGATCGTCATGGAAGTTAATGATTGTCTAATGGAAGAATCCCGCCATCAGCGTCCGGATTTATTCATTTCATCCAGACGATTAGCAGAAGGCGCCGCTAGAAAATGTTCCATCCAGTACTGACTCGCAGGAGGTTGTCACCCAGTTTTAGATTTCCACTGCCACTTCACATTTCGGCCATCAGTAAGGAATCCGTAATCAGATCATAATGATTTTGTTTTAATGTGTAAGGTCTTTGTCTGTCTCTGCGCCCTCTCGCAACCCTCCCACCGCTAAATGCAACAATAAAGAGGAAATATTACAGGATCCCCTCAAACTGCTGCATTGGCTTCTGCTCAGTATTTTCTCAACTTGCTGTTCCCTGTCTCTCTTCCAGCGAACTTGGTGGCGATTGTGATCCTGTCCCGGGGAAAGTGCGGACTCTCCAAATGTGTTACTCGCTGCCTGGTGGGAATGGCAGCGGCCGATCTCCTGGTCGTTATCTCCGATCCGCTGCTGAAGTGGACTGTTGTGATTTATTTTCCCCGATCATTCCTGTTCGTCACTCCTGTGTGCAGACTCGTCAGGTGGCTGAAGTTTGCGAGCACTGCGACCTCAGTCTGGCTGACTGTCGCTTTCACCGTCGATCGATTTGTGGCTATTTGCTGTGAGAAGCTGAAAACAAAATATTGCACCGAGAGAACGGCGGCTGTGATTATCGGGACAGTGAGTGTGCTGGCCTGTTTGGAGACTGTCTCCTGGGGCTTTGTATACGGGTCTAAAGACATAATTGACGGTGTTCCCTGGGAATGTGTTTTTACACCAAGCTACAAAACCTCTCCCTCATGGTCGGCATTTGGGATGTTTCACCGGATTTAACCCCTTGTATATCATTCTTTCTAATTTTACTGTTCAATATTCTGACTGTCAGTTGGATTCTAGCGGCCAGTCGAGCCCGCAGGGGCTCCGGTGACAAAAGAGTGGAGAGAATGACAAGGACCTGGAGATGGAGAACCGACGCAAATCCATCGTTTTGCTCTTCAGCATCACCGGCACTTTCCTATTGTTGTGGGGAACACTGGTGGCATTTTATATCGCTCAACGGATTTCAAAGAGTTTTGTTGATTCTGTCACGGATCCCCGTTACATCACACTACACACATCGGCAACGTTGCAGATTGTCAGTTCCTGCACCAACACGTGTATTTACACCCTGACTCAGAGCAAATTCCGAGAGGAACTAAAGAATGCGTTGAAATACCCACTGAATCGGATTTTCAAACTCATTAAACATTAGATATAAATACTGTAAGGTGTTACAAAACAAACACGAGAAAATCTATGGATCTTCGAAATACAAAACAACACCTCAGAATCAGATCCACATGAAGGGTTTCGGCCCAAAATATCGGCTGTTTACTCTTTTCCTCACACCAAATGCTGGAGGAATTCAGAAGGTCTGGCAGTATGTATGGAAAATAGTAAATTGTCGACGTTTTGGGCCGAGAAACTTCATCAGAGTCCTGTCAACAGTTCACTCTTTTCCATTTGGTGTGTGTTGCCTTCAAGTTACAAAACAGCTGTTTACAGCTGATCCCGATGGCATCACTGTCCTCACTACCCCAGATAAATCCCCTTTGCATTCCACGTCCCGCCATGTTAAATTGAACTTTAAGCCTAACCTGTTACCCCTGCTACCTGGGGGATCTGCCTGAGCTTGGAGTATACTTTAATCTGTATCAGCTCACGTCCTAACCCGTCCTTTCGTTCACCCTCTTTTTCCCCTCCTTCTTTACCTGTAGGTTCTCTTTCTCAAGGCCACCTTGAACAATCTTCCAGTCAGAGAATTTGAACTGCTTTTTTTTGCTCAGCATAACAAAACTTTCAATTTCCAGATACATTTATACTTACATTTCTTCCCCTCACAGATATCATCAATTTAGACATCACCACAACATCCGATACAAAAGACCTTCCTAGTATAGCAGACAGGTTTACATCTACATACTGCAGAAAATGTTGCCATGTTTTATAAAATAACTATTTGTTTTGAGTGTACCATACATGTCAAAAAGTCCAAAGGAAAAAGTCAATGATTAATTTACCAAAAATAAAAAGTCCAGGGACCTTATAGGATATCCAACAAAGGAAAAAGTTGTTCCTCGCACAAAAAAGTAAGGATCTTAAAGAAGTGTATTTTTTTTCTGCTGGGTAAACCTAAGAGAAAAGACACTGAGTCCAGTTCAAGCTGCACCTTCAGAATCTTTTCTATTTCACCCAAAATATCACTGCAGTATGCCTGCAGTTTGGGACAAGTTCAAAGACAGTGGGAGAAAGTTCTAGTATTTACTTTACATTTAGAACACATTGGAGAAACCCCCGTCTTAAATTTCGAGTGACGATCTTGTGTCAGATGGACTCAATGCAGAATTCTGAGTTGCAATGGTTTAGTTCAATTGCAAACTGAAATTTTATTTGCATTATCACAGATGTCTTCCCATGTTTCAGCTGTAATTTCTACTCCCAGCTCTTCCTCAAGGACCCTTCCCAGCTGCTCAGCCTCTCCACAGGAACATTCCCTCAGGATGCTGTTTAAAGTACTAATGGAGATTTCACGCTGAGAAGAAAACACCCGCTTTTCTATGTTAGAGCTATCGAAATCAGTTAAAATTATGTTTACTTCTGTATATAATCTCTTAAATGAAATAATAGGAAAAAGGTATGTTAAATTTCTGTACTATTTGACTAAAAGACATCATCGTTCCTTCATCAAACAAATCTCCTACATGGAAAATACCCTTAGAAATCCAAAATTTAAATTCAGAAACCATTATATAGGGCTGAAAATCTGGACTGCCGGTTTTTGAAGTGAAGTGTGATATTTTCGATGTGCTGCCTTCAATTTGTCGCATCGCCCTCCAGTCCCAGACTGTATTCATTTTTATTGGATTGCGACAATACTCCTTGACCAATTTCATCTTATTGAGAAAAAACAATTTGATAAGAGGGCATTTTGCTTGTGAATCTTCAATGTTTGAAGAGGGGTCCCTGCAAACCTAGTCAATCTGTTATGTGTATGCAACCCTGGGGAAGGTATCGGTTACATGCACGCAACAGTAAAAAAGTATCAGCAGCAATAGAACACACCTGGAGTCCGTTTATGATATTAAAATCCACTATCTTTATTAGTAACTACTAAACATCGTAACTTAACCAGGTGATCAAATGACAGCAGTGTTATACATATATAGGTGTATAGATAAAGTTCCCAAACTTATTCAGGCTCAGGTGGCAAGAGTTAGGGTTAGATGGTACATAAGAAAGTTCAGTTCATTTCAAATGCACAGACTTGTTCTTGTTGTTATGAGGCAGATATTTGTAATCGAAAGGCGAATGTTGTGAGAAGGCAATTACGTCGATATTCCACAGATTCCACGACAGCAATACAATAAGAATAGCAGTAGGATTTATCTCCGATGTTGTTTCATTCCACACACGAAGTATCACCGACAGTGATCTTCAACGAATATCCCTTCAACACCAGTGGAACCACACCCGAATTCAGCTACGGGACATCCTAATGTGGTGGCCACAGGATACTCAAACCTAACCCACGTACGGATTATCACCAACAGAAGCTTATAACAAACGGAACCCTCTTCAAGGAAATCACCACCCAGGCAAGGGTAGACAGACTGGTAGATTCCACACGGTTACCCCAAACACACAACGTAATAGTCACGTATCCAGTTCCAGTTCCACGACGTGCGAAATAACTCCAACAGTGATTTGCCACAGGGTACCTTTCTCGGTGAACTACCACAGCCAGTCAAAGGGTAAAAACACGTGTTATTCACAAACGTTTCCGCTCACAAGAGAACCGACTCCTGTGGATTAACTATGTGACAATGACACTTTCGTATTCGAATGGAATCTAGCTCAACCTTACGGGCTACTTGGGGAGAGTCCAAGTGATCTCTAATCAATAAGTTTCTTCTGTTTCAAACCGTTCTCTCCCTTCCTCTTTCTCTGGAAACTTCTTCTTGTTGCAGTACTATGTGAGAGCCGTTTATCAATACTCTGGGTCGATCTCAACTCACCCCTTTTGGGCTCCTGGAAGTTTAAACCAGCGACCGACTCACTGCTGTCTTTCATTGACCAAAACCATCTCAACTCTGAGCATCTGTCTCGGTGTGTATGTCTAAAAGGATCATCTGACCTTGCTTATTCAAAACAAGCCGCGAACCTGTACAGACATTCATTGTCCATCAAACAACGCCACCTCTCTCACCATAGTAACCAAGTAACTTTGTAGTCAGTAGAAATCCAAACGTCAGTCTCATTCTCTCTGTGTTTTAAAATGACAGTCCACAGAAAAAATAAATGAACCCTAGTGGTACATAAGAAACCAGATAAGATAAAAATCGATGTATTTTGATTCTGGAAAATCCAGAACCCCTAGACAACTGGGAAGCCGCATCTTAGCCATTTTAATACAGGGTATTTGTTTGTTCCACAAGAAATAAAGAAAAAAAGCCATGTATTTGTTGGGTAAAAATATCTGGAATCATTCGTATTGGGCAGAGCAGAC